>NC_056729.1:766870676-767000676 GCF_019279795.1 Protopterus annectens
CACTGCTGACCTTTTTCAGCAGAATCATGCTATAAACCTGCAATCAGAATGTTAGTAAATGTAGCTAAGACCTGTTTCCCTTATTCTAAAGGTGGGGAACTGCTATTTAGACACCAAACACCTGAAAGGTAAATAAAGCAGAACTGCAGCATGCTAAAATACTAGAATGTTCAAGTTATGGATACCCATACAAGTACAGAGGGACACACCTGCCATATTTGCAAAATATAAATCATGTTGGAATTTGAAAGCAAAATGTATGCTTTGAACAGAACTTGAATCAAGGACAGGTCAGTCTCAGCAGCTCATCAGCTATCTAATTTGCCTTTGAAGCAAAAACCTGTGGGTTGCATTCCCAAACCATATGTGGTTTAAATTTCCTGTACTGACACTATAGTGTGGTAGTGCAGCATTTGGGGGGGGGGTGCTGCTGCACTCCTGAGTGCGCTTTCCTTCAGATGAGACATTAAACAAAGGCCTCATCTGCCAGTGTTGGTGTTAGCTCATGTGGATGTAAAAGATCCCATGACACCTATCAAAAAGAGTGTGTGAAGTTCCCTGATACCTTGGCCAAATTTCCTCTAATAGTATAAATACCACCTCGGGTCTCTCCCGAAAAGAAGCCATTGACCTAGTGGGACTAACCTGGTCAATAATAGAGAAAATGAAAAGAAAAAAAAAAATATTCTGCATTTAAGGTAACATACTGGAATGGTGATATCACTAGTGATGGACCATCCAAGAATCCTCCACTGCTAATATCAGCTTAGATAATCCTTATAGAATGTTTGACCATCCCAGCGGAAATGACATTTACATAAAATGCTAAATAGCCTGCATTCACACAGCACTCAAACCCATTTTCCTTACATATTCTGGTGAGGTAGTAATACATTTGCTTTGTCACAGAAGGGAATTATATGCAAGAGACATAGCAACTATTTATTATTTATTTATTTTACATTTGTTTACCGGGATAGTCCGACTGGATACATGTCCATTTTCAGCGGAGGCCCGGGGAGAAAAGCTGAAAATGGACATGTATCCAGTCACACTATCCTGGTAAACAAATGCATAACTAGAAAATAAACATGGATTCTGTTTGCCATTTGATTTGCTATAGCTATACAGTACCAACAAGTGAGGCCATGAACTGCCAATTATAGTTGTAACAGTATACCTTAATGGTATCTAGTTCTGTTTTTTTGCATGACAAAACTAGCTCTACCGACATTTTATCATACATCCTGATGGGCCTTTTTCTAAGGGGACATTTCTCCTCAGTGCCCTAATCATTTACTGAATTAATATGTGTGTCATTTAAATACCAGCCCAGCCTATTGTCAAGTATTTTAATCAGACTGGCAGTGACTCTCTCGGGTCATATAATATCTCTTTTTTGTCATATTGTATTCTAACAAGGCTAACATTTTAGGGCTGTCAGCTTTATTCATATTAAAATAGTGTATTCTCTGCATGCATGCATGTGTGTGTTGGTGTATATGTTGGTGTGTCAGTGGGATTTCTCAGTGCCTGCATGAAACACTACAGGGAGTAGTAGTTCACTACAAACAAAGAAGGAGTAGATAACAGTAAATGTGGTGTTGCTGGGGCCATCTGACTGATTCTGTGATATCAGGTACCTCTGTAACACCCATCCATTCAGGACATCCGTCAAACGAAACGTAGGGTGTCGTCTCCATAGCTACAAGAATTTATAAAGTCACTGTCAGACCCAGCAGTTTGAAATGACTGCATAAGACCTACTACATATTTGGCTGTATTTGCAGCATGCTAACTTTTGCATTAACATTACCAGGGAGATCTTGCAATGAGATGCTGTAAATGTTGAACTCCAGCATCTTTGGGCCATCCTTAGCTCTGTTATGGGTGGAGTCAGTGCATTGTTCTTTAGTTCTTTCTTGCAAGCAATAGGGTAGAGCTAATCAGTAAATAAATTGCTTCCAGAACTTCTATGATGGCATTTTTTGTACCATGTATTTTTTGCATTTGCCATTTTTGTTCTCTGGGGCTGTTGAAGACTTTTCCAGCTGGTTACTGTATTTATTTGCTCCAGATTACTCTATCTGATATGGGACCTAATTATCCTAACGTCTAAACCAGGTAAGTGCCTTAGTGGCAAGCCAGTCATTCTTATGGGCAGCTACCTCCTCTATATTTATAGCTAGGTAGCCTGACAAACATGTTGACTCCTCACATGTACATAACGGGTTCAACAGGGCTACACGTGAGCATAACAAAGGACATCTGCAGGCTTTTACTTCAGAAAAATCATATTTACAAAGCCTTTTCTTCTCAACTAGCACTTGGTAACCTTTAAGGGAAAAGAAAAGGAAAGTCTGTACTTATAAAACATGGAGAATGGGAGTAAGCGAGAAAGGGAGAGAGAAACTGACCGGCAGAGCAAATTAATAAAAACAAATGTGTAAAGACTTCTTCAACATATCTAAAGCAGGGGTTATACCTGGTACCTTCACAGCACCCACCATGTAAATGAAAGTAGCACCAACACTTAGACCTCCGCCTTCCTGACTGCTAGCTCCTAAGTCGCCCACTACTCCCAGAAACAGCAGTTTTTTTTCTTTGCTGTCCTCCCTGGCCTTTGAGCCTTTGGACTGGCAAGAATGCTGTGAAAAGAATCAGTATTTTTCTAAATTCCTCCCAAAACACTTGCTGTATTCAAATCATTTTAACCAGCATCTGTCACCTTTTCATTTTCCCCCAAACAGCAGCAATATATCATCTCACTTGAAAAAGAAAACAGTTACTAGTTACATCTCAGTCCACTTTTTTGCTTTTTGTATCCAACTTTTAACTATTCCTTGAAGATATACTGCCCCACCATAAAAAGCAAACTATTAATAAAAAAATTCCCTGTATACCCTCTGTGCACAGTAAAACAATTCAAAGGCATGCACAAGCCTCTCTTTTAGGTAAAACAAAAGTATTTTGAGTAATCTATTGGGCCAGAAAGAAAAGAAAGAATAATTCACATATATCTAACCATATTCACACCTTGTCAGGCCTCCTACATGCACATGACTTAGTGAAGGAATTTTAATATTTCTCTAGTTATAACTATTGCAGTCACTGTTGAGGTTTGCACCTTGTCACCCTTGCTACATAAACACACTAATTCCAAGGTCTTTGTACCTCAGAATAAGGGGAATACCTGAAGGTACAGGAATCGCAGATGTTGTATATGTGTCCCCTACCCAAATCTATAGCCCTGCTCCTCTAACAATTGTAATTGTGGCTCCAAAATATCAAAAGGCTCACAATGGGGAGGCATTTATTTAAATAAAAAAAAAAACACAGCTCATAGACAAGATTCATAAAGAATATATTCTTCATATAAAATGGCATCTGAAAATCATAAAATATTGACAAGGGAATGAAAATAATAATACCCACAACCTAGTCTTTATCTAAAACAAGAAGATCTCCTTCCAGCGCAGACCCAGAGATTCATTGACATTAATTGCACCAACATAATATAGAGTCTTAGCAAGATGAGCAGCAGTGCTTATCATGTATGCATGCAGTCAAGCCACATAACATGACCAGGAGCCTCTGCTCGAGCTCACACTACACTGTGCGAAGCTGCTATAGTGTCATGTCTAAGTACACAATGTAAACAAATGACCATGCACAGCAAACCATATTATCTGAAGTGAGTATGCATGCACAAGTCTGTAATGAGGATGTAAACAACATTATCAGATAAATAAAACAAGAAATCATGAGCAAAGAAAAGCTGAGTAACAAACAGACATTGAAGGATGGAGTGGAGGTCACTGAGAGATATCATGGAGAGTTTGAACATTATTTGCAAGGTGATGTACATAACCTGTTATGGAATAGCTCAGCATTAAAAATGCATAGGACTATGGCCATTGAAGAAAGGTTGAGTTATACATGGGCACATATTTCAACCTATAAATGGAAGAATACTGGACAAACACCCAAATAATATTTGGACAAAGAAATCAGGAACAACTTGTTCATGGTGTTCTTATGCACTGCGAAAGTCGATAGAATAACAGTCACAGACATGGAGGTATGAAGTCTAAAACCCAAAGGTTGGTCATTAGTGACTGCAGTCCTCTAGGATTTGCCACGCAACCACAAATTTTATGAGAAGCATACTATATAACATTGATGCAAAAAGAGGTCAAGCTGTGAAACTCAGGGCAAGTGAAAATTAAGTACACAGGAGATGTGGAATATGAAGTAACTTTTATTTTATCTTATTTTTCGTAGACGTTTCTGAAGTAAAAGTCAATACCAAAAGGCTCTGGCTGACTTAGTTTGCAGATGACTGCAAGCTAGGATCAGTCATTACATGACCAATGACTTAGCCATCCTACAGGAAGGTCTGTCCCAAATAAATAACTGGTGCCAAAATCATTGACCAAAATTAAGTGCCAAAAATGCATTATTGTATCCTTTGGGAAGTTGTCTACTACAGGAAGCTACCACATTGACAATATGCACATCAGAGTTGGCCCAGTTGTTCAGAATTTCAGAACTTATGTGTACCGTGATCTATCTTATGACTATCATATGTCATTTGTTGTAAGAAAGTCCTTCTATATTCCACAGCTTACAAATAAATGGACTAAGTTTAGATGTGGGGATGTCATTGCCCTTTTTATTCAGCCCTCAGTAGGCCAGTCACTAAATATAATGCTCCCCTTTGGCATGTATCTCTCCAGCATATGCAACAACCTTGCTAAAAGGATACAAGGCTTAAACAACATGTCCTACATAGACCAACTCAACACCCTGTCACTGCACTCAGTATCCTGCTATGAGGTGACCTGTGTCTGGCATACAAGGCATCCTCCAACCACTACTGATGGATTTCTTGCACATCAGCAAATCATATGGCATTGAAAATGTTTGCGTTGGGGATCTAAACTTCTTCTGCAACATCAGCAGAATGGTTTGGAGAGACATATATATTCCATGGAGGATACCACTTCTGTGGAACAGACTCCACATCCACATAAAACAAAGTTTGTTCCTGTCCATAATCAAGTGCAACTTTGATCTATGAATTAGAAACAGAAAAGTTACCCCAGGACTGGACAGAGGCATATTTTAAATGCTTTATCCCATTAATGAGTCCCCTCAAATTATCCATGGTATGATCTTAGTTATTTCATTAAGAATAATATATAATTATTGACAATGGGATGGGATGGCCAATCTATAACCAAATGGGATAGGTTATTTTGAGCACAAAAAGAGAAATTCTCTAGGCTTAAAATGTCCAGCAAGGATAGCTAGCCTAATACTTACATATAAACATATGAACCTATGAAAGTAAACCAGTCATGTGATGCAACAAGTACATACCTAACAACAATGCTGAGTGTTAGCTGTAATATATCATGAAGGTAGTTTAAAATGGAAGATTTTGTTTTCTGTGGTGGGTCATTGCAGCACTGTAGTCCACATACCAGTATAGCCACATGTAATGTTAAAGGGTGGCATTGCATACTTCATAATGCAAGAAGTCATAAAAACACATACGTGTGAAATGCTTCACATGTTCACGTGGATTAAAATAAAGAAGATCAAGTAAAAGACATCAAAAGAAGTGAACCCAGAACTCCCATACCACAATGTACCATAAACATTCCCTAACAAATCCCCCACAACATATCACATATCTGTGCAGATATACACTGTTCAGTTAGGTAGCCATTAATAACACATATTCCCCAAATGGTCATGATAATGGTGGCATAACAATCTGCATTAATAAATTGTATTAGAATCATGCCAATATAGCCCACATATTGGACACAGTCATAACAAGATTGATAACATTCTGGGGAATGTATAAAAAGGGCCCTAAAAGATACAGAATTAATGATGTCATTGTATTCCCTGCTGATGTCACTGATACTGTATGTTCCAGACAACTATAGTAGCAGAGCATGCTACAGATGCACCCAGAGAAAAGATGACTACAGTAACACATTTATAGGGTAGGAAACAGTGGATATCAGAGAAAATGCACATCTCTGTGTCTGAACTCCTGACTTTTTTCAAGGGTAGACTCATCTAAAGAGGGTTTTGGCAAGGCATGCTCTCAAGGTATTAGGCAAGAAATGGATGCAAAATAAATTTATTGGGAATAGCCTATATTAAATCAGGCAAACGAAATGCACACACACAAGTCTGAATTCCTGACTTTGTTCAAGGATAGACTCACTTGAGGAGGGTATTGGCAAGCCAAGCTAACAAAACATTCAGGTAACAAGTGGTTGCAAAATAAATTTCAAGGGAATGGACTACCTGATATTAGGCACACAGAATGCACTTACCTGGTTTCCATCTCATTATCGTTTACACTGATAATGCACATTCATGGACATGACTATAACGCTTCATAACAGAAGGAGTTTCAGAGGAGATGTGCATACACATGCACATACACGTGCACATATACATGTACAGTGGAAATTAAAGCATGTTATAACACACGTGGTAAGTCAAAGCCACCACCCTATGTATGAATCAATGCATGATTTCTGTGAGTCATGGAATCTATCAGATGGACATACCCTGTTGCACAGTTTTATGCTTCTATTGCATCTTAACAAATGATAATGGCAGTATTAGCATTCCACAAGTCAGATCAGCATAGATTTGGACCTTGCCTATTCAACAGATATTCCCTTTAGATGTGTACTTGCTAACAACACCACATAAGTTATACAACTCTTGCCAGACATCACAAATAGAGGAAGGTCATCAATGTTTTTTTGTGAATTAATATAAACATTCTTAAAAGTGAGAAAAACACTTAAGGGGCAGTCATCCTCCCTCTGAAAGTGTCAAATTCAAGTAGACTTTGCCCCCACATATTAGTGCACTAAGTCAGTATTCTCTGTCAACAGTTGGTTTATGCATTGCATTTGTATTCCTTCCTAATTAGCTCACATATGTGTGACCCATTAATTGTTTCTTGAAACTAGAGAACTGCTTGTACAACAGCTATCAGAAAACACACATATGAAAGTAGTGTGACAACATTATGGAGGAATGACAAGTGAGCATTGTGCAACAGGCAACAGTAATCAGCTGATCGCAAACTTCCACATACCTTACAGACAATCTAAACATCACATTAGGGTAGACAGAAGTGTGGAAACTGTGACAGATGGCATAATAAATATCCACATATGTCTATATTGTTTTCCTCTGTGCATTGACTGTAAGCTCCATTCCACCAGTCAGTGCAAGCTATGTGACCAAAGGCAAATTCTGAGCAGTTTTTTGCCATAGAATAGGAAATGAGAATGACTACTTCAGAACCTTGAATAGTTGGGCTGCTCATTGCTAACAGCTGTGCAATGGAAATTACAAAATGTAAAGTATGCCAATAAGCATGCTTACAAGGAAGTATAGCAGTTAAGAGATCAAAAATCCCCAGCCAACAAATCCCAATAAAATTTCACACATCAACATAAGATTAGAAAGGTATCCTTTGCATGTCATACACTGCACTTTACGCATTGATACAAGGTACACCTCACTGGATTTGAACATCTGCCTATATAACTTATATTCTCTAGACCTACTCAGTAGCTACTGATGTCAAAGAAAAAAGTCATAGCACAGTTGTCAGAAAGCAAACAGTTAAAGGTATAACATGATGTGTGCTTGAATGCATATGACATTTCTTAAAAGGGAGTACAACATTTGGGTGATCAAAACCCTCCAACCATGAAAGTATCACATCTAATTAGAGTTACAAGCATCCCATCTAAGTAATCCATTTCTACCTGTCAGCAATTCATCATTTTTTTACAGACTGATACAAAGTGTAGTCCACTTGCTTCAAACAATGGCCTGTCTAATTAATATTCTATAGACATATGCACTACGTGCTGACACCACAATGCCACAGAAGATGTTATAGCATAGTTGTCAGAAAGCACACAGTCAAATGGATAACATGACCACTGTATTTGAATATGTATGTCTCTCTTAAAAGACAGTACTATAGCTGGGGAATCAAAACCTTCCACCTATGAAAGTATACAAGGTACATGATGCAAACATCAAACATCTTCCTGTCTTACCCATGTTCTCAAGACCTGTGTACTACCTACTGGTGCCAAAGAAGAAATCATTACACATTTATCAGAAAGCACACAGTTGAAGGAAGCGTGACAATTTTAGGAAAGACTGACCAATGTGCTTTGTGAAACAGGCACCAGTAATTGGTGGATCACAAACTGCAACATACTATATAGAAAATTTGAACATCACATCAGGAATGAATTAAACCATGGAGGCTGTTATAGTTATAATAACTGTCTACTCAAACTGATGTCATCATTGCATTTTACCATGCATTAAGGATAAGGAGGTTCACCCAACGATTAACCTATGACTGTGATTAAAGGCACATTTTTATCAGTTTTCCCCTAGGATGTGAGGTTACAGTTATCAAATATGAGTAGTGGCACTGCTCAATGGCATGTTTTGCACAACAGTAAAAGTAAAAACATTGATTTGTTGTACTGTTTCAAACATGTACTTGTGGGTGAAGTGATGCATGCATTACTTCAAATGAATTAGTAGGGAACAATATAAATGAGCGTAAAGCTGATGCAAAGTACATATTACTGGAATGGAAGTCACTATGGAGTAACTGATATGCTCTACAGAAATGCTATCTCAAGTAAAGTCACAGTAGAACTCATAATGCCATGTGTCAGATAAATGACAGGTGAATGAAGTGTCCAGAATAGACATTACAAAAGTGATGAGATAAAGATACAGCAGGATGGCTGTGGGCAATAATGACATCTGTAGCACAGTGGAGTGCAGCCCATGTATCCCTGAGTAATATCATCAATATCACTGCAGTATCCATTGTTGCCAGTAAGTCTTGTCTGTTCATCACTGACAAGTTACTAGTATGAGAATAAACTCTGCAGAATTATATAAAGGCATACATGCAACTGATGTCAATATTGCATGCTATAATGATGTGAGGTATTACCAGCTATGCCATGAGAAGTAGGGAAGTGGATGTGTAACATATGCCAGCATAACTAGCACTGGAGTTTTGTAAAGAAGTATATGTCATTTGTATATCAAACTGATTTGTATAGAAGCTTGTGTTAAAAATGCACCAACAGTGGGTCCTGCTGAACCAAAAATAAATACACCTGTATGTCAGACTGTACTGTAACTGTTGAAATGAATATATTGTAACAGATGATGCTGGAAGAGAAGAGGTTAATCTCAGTCCTATTAACTTTGAAAAATAGTCTGAAATTAAATGACCTGGTTTAGGCCATAAAGATTGTATCTTACAGTTCTGATTGCAGTCAGAGATGAAATATCTGTGAAAACCAGGACTAGGAATACTACTGCACTGTACTAAGGGGTGAACTAATTGCTACTCTGGAAGGGTGGAAGATTTGAAATGGTTTTATAACTTCCAGATGATATAACACATCTGAGCAAAGCTCTAACTGTGTGTATGGTAACACATATGTCCTTAATTCTGCTTCAGTTTCCAGCAAAGGGGGTAGTGTCAGAATCAGACGTCAGATGACCAGATGCATGTGATGTAATTCTGTAATCCAGCACTGAAATTATGTTTTAATAATAAATGAGACAGAATTCTCATAGCAGTCTGTTTTTAAAACCTGACAAAGAATGACCACTCACTTACTTCAGCTTGCCTTGCTTTAGTAAGTAACCAGGGAATAGTAATTATTCAGATCAGTCAGGAAAATATAGTGAAATTAGTTAAGTACTGTTTTTCCTGTATCTGTGTAAATCTACCCATCTGTGTTATTTTTAATATTTCCTGTGATATGAAATCCCGGTGTTTATTGTAAATAGCTATTTAGTATTTTCATGTTCTTTTATTACATATTATTAAATGTATTTAAAATTGTCATTATGGCTGGTCCTTTAGAGAATAATTTAACCTTTTTGTCTGGGCAGAGGGGGCATAACTGGTAACTATGTACCAGCCTTTTCCAGGCGCGCGCGCATGTGTGTGTGTGTGTGTGTGTGTGTGTGTGAGTGTACAAATCAAATCTCAAAAAGTGAGACTGTCAACCACCTGGAGCAGAGACACAGAGCAATGGCTTCACAGAGAGGGTGGTGCAGGACTTAGCTTGGAACATTTGGCTGAGGACTCATCTCTACAGCTGTGTCAGTGGGGAGTCTTATTGGGGGCCTGGAGAGAGAGAGAGGGAAACCCATTCCCCAGACTGAGTGCATTCCCTGTGTGCTCTTAAGAGAAATTGTGCTTGGTTCAGAGAGCTACATCTGAAAATAATGTGTGTATCCATTTTTGTTCTAAGTGAACATCCATCACCAGTGTTGGTGGTGAGGATTCAATCTCCTTGATTACTGGCACAGAGCACGGACGTCACGCATACATTCATATCATTCTACAAATATGGTTTTAAGAGCACCTGTTAAATGGCACATTGAGAATGAAAATGTTAATAATCCCACTCTCACTGTCAAACAGCAATGCAGCAAGTGCAGTGAAATTGACTCTGTGTATATTATATATAACTAATAACTGTATAAGCAATATAATTATATTTTGAACCATAAAAGCATTTACAACAAAAGGAGTCAATTTACATTATTGTCAGTCTGTCAGAATTGCTTAGTGATACATTCCAATGCCAACCTCACTTGCATAACTAATGCCAAAGTCTTGGCTCATGCATGCAAATTTTCTCATTTTTTCCCATAGGACAAGAACTAACAGTAGGCTTTGTTACTCAATGTCAATTGTCGCACAAATGCTAAGCACAAAAATAGACATTTCTGTTTATAAGCCATTTAAGGTCATGTGTGTGGTATGCCCATCTATTTTTTTATCCATATTACAGGTGTGAAATGGGAGGATAGGACAGAGATGGAAATGGGAACAAGCAGAGGGTAGGACACTTGGTGAGTCATTCAGGAATGAGCAGGATGGAGGTAGGTATCCACTTCTGTACAAACTGATGATGTATATGTACAAACAATTTGGATATTTTTGGATAGTTACATCATAAATAATGTGTGACATCATAAATAATGCTGTGTGGCAAGTTTGACCCAATCATGTGTGTAATACACACACATAGGCAGGATGGAGAGTAATGTATGGGACTTGTTTTGGACAGATGTCCTGTTTACTTTTTTCTAGCAAAGATGAAAGTTGAGGCAGACAGCGATGTCAGATGTAGGTATGTAAGGTATGTTAGGTAGTAGGGACAGATATATAGGACAGACATAACAGACAATGTTAGTAGTGGACCCAAGAAACAGAAGAACATCATGATATGGGTCAGGAATGAGTGTTTGGATTTGCATGTCCTTTCAGGCATGAATACAGTGGAAAATTAGTCCTCACTCTCAGGACTGTGTCTTGCCTCAAACGCGTCAGCTAGTGCTGAACTGGGCAGCAATTTGGCAATGTACTGCAA
The DNA here is from genome assembly GCF_019279795.1 of Protopterus annectens. Taxonomy (NCBI): domain Eukaryota; kingdom Metazoa; phylum Chordata; order Ceratodontiformes; family Protopteridae; genus Protopterus; species Protopterus annectens. The sequence goes on from NC_056729.1 coordinate 766,882,184, forward strand.
GGACTTTCTCCATGTGGCAAATGCAGGCACTGAGGTCCCTCTCCATAATCTTTTCCACCAGCCCTACCAGCCTATTTGATAACATAATCACCACCTGTGCTACCATTACTCCTGGTGAGTATGACTGCACCAGCTCCCTAGCCAGAGCTACCTGACACAGGTGGTACAGGTAGAGCAGACTGTGTGAAGGCAATGCTGGCAGATTGTGATCTAGCTGTGAGCAGAGATGTAGACCAAGACATACATTACAATGTACTACATCTGCAGACTGACATGATACTGTGAAATGAGATGTGTACCATGATAGACATTGCAATGTATTGTATCTGTAAACTGACATGATACTGTGAGAGGAAATATGTACCAAGATACATATTACAATGTACTGTATCTGCAGACTGACATGATACTGTGAGAGGACTTGTGTACCAAGGTATACATTGCAATGCATTACATCTGCAGACTGACATGATACTGTGAGAGGAGTTGTGTACCATGATAGACATTACAATGTACTGCATCTGCAAACTGATGTGTATTGGGGTATCCATTACAATGTACTACATTTACAGGGTTTCTTCAGTTCACTAATATGTTGAGTTACAAAGGCGTTTACCTGGAAAAGATTATCTTTGTATTAGTTGTGTTTATATTCAAAATGCTAACTGACACATGGCAATGCCATGCTCACTTGCATGGCTGATGGCAAAATCTTAGTATATGGAATTTTCTCACTTTTTGCTTTGAAGGGAAAATTGGCATTTCCCTGCAGTCATTACTGATGACTGACACTGCTCTATGCTACCCATCATGCAAATGGCATTTATAGTTTACTTCAAGCTTTGTGACTATGTGTGTGTGACATGAAAGTCTTTTCAATAACATCATTATGTTATAGGAAGACAAATATAGAGGATAGTGACACACATACTACACATGAGGACATGTGAACCAATATATATTCCATGCATATTTAAAACATAAAGAACATTACCCAGATATGCCTCTCTAGCTTTATGACTACATTTTTCAGGGTTTTTGTGTTTTGTTTTACACATTTAAATGATTGATTGCTTTGCTGTTATGTCTTTTCATTTGTAATGTCATTTACAGTCCACAGCATGCTGACATATGTATGTATAGTTAATATTAGTGAAGTGAGCTCCATGAGACACACATGTAGCTGACATTATCATGGGTACAGCCCTCATTCATGAACTATAACTTCAACAACACAGAATGTGTGAATGTGAAAATATAAGATGTTATGTTTTGACATTAGAGCTCCAGGTTGTCAACTGTGTTATATGTGATCCATGGAAAGTCTTCATTTAATTGTTTCATGTAAAAAAAATAGATTAAAATGAAGCCATCCATTATGTGAATTCAAACCCTGCACACATTGCACTGTAATGGACTACACACATCCTTAACACATTAACCCATTAAGGAAGAGAGCAGGAAAGCTCATCTTCTGGCATCATTTTTGTCTATCTCCAATATGATAACTGATAAGCTAAGCTCATTTGCACAAATGATGGGTAAGTCTTTGTACATTTATTGGATTTTCCTAAGTTTTTGGTAGTGGATGACAGCTAGCATTTTCTATGGGGCATTGATGACCAGCCATGATGCTCAGTGCAGTCATTGTACAGCATCTGAACATGCACTTACACAATTTTTATTTCATAAATCCTTTGGGCTAACATGTGCTACCTATTACTGTAAATATGATAATGGATGACATTTTTAACAATGAATACCTATGCTCTCTGCGTCATGAAGGGTCTTAGTGTAAAAGAACATGTATCACTGCCTATATACTCAAAAGCACATCAATACTGCAGTCACTACCTTTGCATGTGTTACTTAGCCACTTAAACAGCCACATTGCACTGGATGCATAAGATTCATGATATGTGTGTGCGTGTGTGTGTGTGTGTGTGTGTGTGTGTGTGTGTGTGTGTGTGTGTGTGTGTGTGTGTGTGTGTGTGTGCACCAAGCATTTGCAAACATGAGATGTTATTCATTTAAAATAATACACTTCACACTTTTAAGTACATAACACCGTCAGAATTTGAACCCAGCACCAGTGATACTCAAGTAGGGTGTCCATATCATTAAACTGCTGCACCAAATAAACAGTTACTAGGAGCACAGTGTATTATGTTTTAAATGTATTTCCCTGTGCATTGGGAATTTATGTTGCAATGTACTTTGCTATGGGTATACTTGTCTTATTTTTAGAGCAGATTTAATTGTTATAATGAGGGGATAGAACAGATCTGACAATGAAAATGGAGGTGAAGGTACAGCTCAAGTTTTGCATGGCATAATCATAACATTTATATGATCTCTGGGTCCATTGAGTGTCTGAAAGTATAGCATAGGTCTATTACTTTGTTTACTACTGTGAATATACTTAATAGTTAATCAAAATTCACATTGTTGGAGACATAATTCACATTATTAGGAATCTCAACCCATATGTGTAATGTATGCATAGCCACATCACATAAATTTTAGATTACATGGCAAAATGTAGATCAAAGATCACTCACATTTCACAGTGAGCATAGCTTAAATGTATTTGTAAGAGTTAGTGTTCAATACACCCCTTCAAAGTGGGGGTGTTATGGGCATGGATCTTTGATACATAAATAATGGCCAGTACCCCTAATATGGCTCACGTAGAAGGCATTAGCTTTCCAGAATCTGAATCCCCATTCATGTGCTGCTCAGTCATCATATAAACATGATGATAACCTCCCTTGACCATTGTGCAAATTGAATGATTCAAAAAGTACAATAAGTTGACAAGTAATTAGCATATTTGTTATGCCCACATGGGTTCATCTACACCTTATAAGTGAGACTTGGTGTGGGAATCTTCCAGCACACTGTGGAAGATTACTTTTTTCCTCTTCTGCCGCTGAACAAAAATTTTTTGCACAATTGTTCCTGAACTGGGGCAATTCTATCAGATAAATTGTGAGACGTCTTCTTTCATACAATTGTGCCTTTGTGCAATGTTGATATTTAACTGCTCTGTGTTGTCAACATGCATTGCTTCACTAAAATTTGTTAACATCATCAGAAATATATTAGATGAGTTCAGAGCTATGAAGATATGTCCACAGCCATTAATAGCCTGCCAGACAAACAGTTTAGAATTTTTTGGCACAGGTGCAGTATATGTATTGATATGTGTCAGTAGAATAGTGTGCACAATTATTGTCAATGTCATTTTAGATCATGTTCCATTTCATATTGGTGCTATATGTATGATATTGTGTCCATTTCTGCATCAATTAGTCCTCTTCTATGGGCAGAAATAATTTTTGCATGGGGCAAGACTCACTTGCATAACTCCAAAGGGAGAGTTGGACCTCCTACACCTTGTGTGAAGTCCTTCCTCTGGGCCACTAATCAAGCAGCCTCAACCTTCACCACCGACACCAGTGAGGAAGGTTCACTTGGAATGAAGATAGATATACATAATATTTCCAGATGCAGCTCTTTGCACCAAATACAATTTCCATTAAGAGCACACAGGAAATCCTGCAGCTGGGTTTCCCTTTCTGTCACCAGGGCCCAAATAAGACTACACACTGACCACAGCTGTAGAGTTGAGTCCTCAACCAAGTGTTCCAAACCAAGTCCTCTACCAACCTTTCTGTGAAATCAGTGTTCTGTGTCCTTGCTCCAAGTAGCTGAGACACAAACACGCTATGAAATTTGATTTTCACACACACACACACACACACACACACACACACACACACACACACACACACACACACACACACACATACATACCTGAGAAAGACTGGCAAAAGCTTATCAGCTATGCCCCCTCTGCCCAGACTATAACATATATACTGCCACCAGAACACTCCAAAGCCAACTTACTCTAAGGTTCTTACAAGGTACCCAATTATACTGAGCAAAATTAATACTAATACAAATGGTAGTGTTTGACCAATGCAACAAGGCTTTCAGGAATGGCCACAGTGTCACCAAATAAATATAAGTATTCTCAAGGGTTAAATATTCTCTAAAAGACGAGACATAATGAAAAGTTTAAATATGGTTAATAATAATTAATAAAAGAACATGAACATACAATATCTATTTACATTAAAAAACAAAGTTTCAGTCACAAGAAATATTAAAAATAACACAGATGGATAGATGCACACAGATACAGAAAAACAATACTTCACTAATCTCAGTATATTTTCCTGACTGATCTAAAGAATTATTGTCACCTAGTTCACTTACTAGACCAAGACAATATGAAGTAGATGTGCAGTTCTCCTTTGTCATGTTTCACAAACAGAATGTGCTAAGACTTCTGTCTCATCTAGTATTATTTATTTATTTATTTAACATTTGTTGACCGGGAATGTCCGACTAGGTTCCACAGAGCCTGTTTTCAGCGGAGGCCCGGGGAATTATGCTCCAGATGCATGTCTTTGGAATTAAATTAAAACATCATTTTAGCACTAGATTACAGAATGACATCACATACATCTGGTCACCTGACTTCTGATTCTCACACTACCCCCTTTACTAGTAACTGAACCATAATCTAGCATATATGTGTCATACTGCACACACATAGAGCTTTACTAAGATGTGTTATAGCATCTGGAAGTTATAAAATCATTTCAAAAACTTCCATCCTTCCAGGATAGCGATCAGCTCACCTCTAATGACAATACAGTAGGATTCCTAGTTCTGGTATTTACAGACATTTTTCTCTCTGGCAGCAATCAGAACTGTAAGATACAATCTTTATGGCCTTAACCAGGTCATTTCATTTCAGACTATTTTTCAAAGTTAGTTGGACTGAGATTCACCTCTTCTCTTCCAGTATCCTCTGTTACAATAAATTCATTTCAACAGTTACAATACAGTCTGGCATGCAGGTACATTTCTTTTCAGTCCAGCAGGACCCACTGTTGGTACATTTTTAACACAAGTAGCTTTACAAATAAATTTTCAACACAAGCACCTGTACAAATCAGTTTGATATACAAATGACATATAATTCTTTACAAAACTCCAGCTAGCTATGCTGGCATATGTTACACATCCACTGCACTACGTCTTCTGGCATAGCTGACAATACCTCACATAATCACATCTCTCTCCCTTTAAAGATTCAAGCTAGTTTTTCAAGTGAGCCTTGAGAAACATGGCTTGAGGGACATGAGCCTGCCTGGGAACACATTAACCCATACCATGTCTTGAGAGCCCATCTGCAATGGCATTGCTGACCCCAATACAGTGCTGCATTGTCATGTCACATACCTGCAACCCTAGGCTCCACCTTAATAACTTGGCATTTTGCTGGCTGGCTTGATGTAGCCATGTTAATGGATTCAGGCCTGTAACTATAGGGAATTTCCTTCCATACAGATAAGGTTGAAGTTTTTGCAGTACCCATACTATGGCTAAACATTCTTTTTCTGCAGCTGCATAATATTCCTCCCTGGGTTGCAGTCTGTAGCTGAGATATAGGTTCATAGGTTCATAGGTAGGTACTAGGCTATCTGCCCGAGGGCATTTATAAGCCTAGGCAGAGTGTGTTGGCTTTCGCCTCCCCATTGATTAATTAACTGATCCTCTGTCATGCAGAGCCAAGGAAGTGATCCCAGGGGTGTATTTTCTGTTACCCATCTACTCATCAAGGTTTCTCTTGAAGGGTGTTAGTGAGGGGCTCTGCCTAATGTAGTTTGGAATTTTGTTCCAAAGCATGGGGAGTCTCTGTGACAGGAATATATCCCTCCAGCATGTTCTATTTATTATTGTGGCGAGGTTTAGCTCACTAGAGCGCGTGGCTCGCAGTGACTTGGATTTCTTTAGGTGGAGCATGTCCATCAATTCTGAGTTGGACATAGCTTTGTAAGTCAGGCAGAGATCATCTCTGAGTAAGCAATATGCCACTGAGTACAGCTGGAGTTTTTTCAGTCGGGCTGCATAGGACATATGTTTCAGGCCAGTAATCCTCTTAGTGAGGTACTTTTGTGGTCTGTCCAGCTGTTGGAAGTGTCTTGTGAGGTACATCCCGAATGGGGCATTGTACTCTATGATGGGTCTGATGAGTGATGAGTAGAGGGGCACTATAACCTCTTTATTTCTAGATGTGAACCCTTTAGTAATTAGTTGGGCCACATAGAAGGATTTCCTAACTACTTTGGCAATATGATTTTCAAAGGAGAGATTGCTATCTACTTGGGTCCCCAGATTTCTTATTACCTCTTTTGTATTAAGGGGGCTGCCACTTATGTGGTAATTCATGGGTGTTTTGTTTTTCCCAAATGGGATGACTATGCATTTCTTGGCATTTTGCTTGAGGCACTTTGACACTAGGTGGTGTCCGGCCTCAGTAGGCCCTTTTGAGGATGTCCATGTCAGCCAGAGAGTCAATTATGGCTCCCAGTTTGCAGTCATCTGCGAACTTGATTAGCTATAGTCCTCCTGTGTTTGCCTGTACTTCTGAGAAGTATATGCCAAACAGTAGTGATCCCAGGACTGAGCCTTGCTGGACACCACTTGTGACTGGTTTATAGTCAGACCTGGAGCCCGCTATTCTTACCATGTGAGTTCTGTCTGTAAGCTAGTTGGCAACTCATCTTGTGACGTAGGGGTTTATGTTCAGGCTGGTCAGTTTTTCTGTGATACCTGAGTGGGGAATGGTGTTGAAAGCCTTGGCAAGATCAAGGTAGGCTGTGTGAACAACCTTTCCCTCATCTATGGCCTTGGTGACTATCTCGAAGAAGTCAACCAGGGTTAGTAGACATGATCTGCCCTTAACAAAGCCAAACTGGGTCAGGTCAAATGTTTGGAGGTTCCCAATGTCTTTGTTAATGAGTTCCATGATGATGCACTCCATAGCCTTGCAGACCAGGCTAGTCAGGCTTATGGGACGATAGTTACCAGGGTCAGTTGTGGCCCTTCCATTGTGGAGTGTAATAACCGTTGCTGTGCACCATTCTATGAGCACGTAGCCTGTGGATATACAAGTGGGTGCTCTTCTCTCTCTGTAGAAACCTGGCTAAGAAGACCCCCCCCCCAACCCATGGTTCAAAACATCCACCTGCACTATAAATTATTTGTTGTAATCTGGACTGGCTAACACAGAGGCTCCTTCAAAGACCCTTTAAGCTTATGGAATGCCTGCTTGCATGCTGGGGTCCACATTACCTTATCTGGCCTGTTTTCCTTGTCAGATCTGTGAGGAGAACAGCTATTGTACTATAATTGGTAACAAACTTTCTATAGTACCCTGGTGACCCCAAGAATGCCCTCACCTGCTTTTTGGTAACAGAGGCAGGCCACACCTGAATGGTTTCTCCTTTTGCAGGTTCTGGCCTGATCTTACCACTCCCAACTCTATGCCCCAGATAAGAGACCTCTGCCATGCCCACCTCACACATATTGGGCTTAATGGTCAACCCTGCCCTTTGCAGTCTACCCAGGACCTCCCTGACATGTTGAAGGTGTTCTTGCCAGGAATGGCTGTACATAGCAATATCATCCAGGTAAGCAAGGGCATAATCTCCTGCTCCTGCTAGGATACAATCTACCAGCCTCTGGAAGGCTGCTGGGGCATTTTTCATCCCAAAGGGCATCTTGGTAAACTTGTATAATCTGAACGTATTCACAAAGGCTGAAATCCCTTTAGCAGTTGGAGTCAAGGGCACCTGCCAGTAGCACTTGGTGAGATCAGCAGTGGTCAGATAGTTAGCACCACCCAGTTGCTCTAAGGCTTCATCTGTCTTAGGCATGGGATAAGCATCTGACTCTGTGTGACTATTTAGTTTTCATTAGTCCGCACAGAAACTGGTGCTGTCAACTTTCTTTGGTAGCAGCACCACTGGGGAGGCTTAGGGACTGTGGGACTCCTTGATTACCCCCTGTTCCAACATTTTCTGTATCTCCTCCCTCAGAGTCTGTCTGATACACTCAGGCACCCTGTAAAGGGCCTGCTTGATAGGCCTTTGAGGTCCTGTATAGACACCATGCTGCACCAGGTGGGTGCACCCAGGTTTCCCAGTGAACATGCTCCCAGACTCCTGTAACACTGTTAGGATTTCTCAAACCTGGGTAGAGAATAGCAGCTGTGACATTACTACCTCTACCACTGAGGTGTCAGTCAGAGCTTAGCTGAAATCACTCACCAGATCCCCCTCAGAATCCTCCTGTTATCCACTGCAAATACTCAGCACCAAGGCCTCCCTATCATGGTAAGGCTTCATCATGTAAACATGGTACAGTTTGTCCCCCTTTCTCCTGCCCACCATGTAGTTAACATAATTGACTTTCCTTACTACTTGGAAGGGTCCCTCCCAAGCTGATTGCAGCTTATTGTGTCTGAGAGGAATAAGCACCATAACCTGCTGTCCCACAGCATACTCCTCGGGCTCAAGCATTCCTGTCATACCAGATCTTTTTCTGCTGTTGGCATCCTGCCAGGTTCTTCTGGGCCAAGCCCATGAGCTCTTTAAGTCTTGTCCTGATGTTTAGGACATATGCCACAACAGACTCCTTGTGGGATTCACACTCATCCTCCCACTTATCCTGAATCAAATCAAAGACCCCCTTAGCCTATTCCCACACAGCAACACAAAGGGTGAAAAACCTGTGGATTCCTGGGGTACCTCTCTGTATGTAAACAGCAGATAGGGCAAATATTTGTCCCACTCTCTTTTAAATTGGTCTGCAAATGCCTGTAGCATGGTCTTTATTTTAAAGTTTAACCTCTCCATAAGACCATTAGTCTGGGGGGTGGTAGTGAATGGTCATTAGGTGCTTCACCCCACAGTGCTCCCACAGACAAGCTAGCAGGTCTGACATGAGATTGGCATGTCTGTCAGTCAGTATTTCTCATAGAAAATCTACCATACTGAAAATTAAAGCATTTGCCACCTTTCTGCCTCAATGGAGGACAGAGCCACTGCCTCAATAGCATAATCTACTACCACTAGGATATACTTTTTCCCTGTGGAACTTAGGGTACTCTGTGGGGCCACAATATCCATAGCTACCCTCTGAAATGGCTCCTCACAAGTAAAGGCATCAAAGGAGCTTTGACATTGTCTTCTGCCTTGCCTACTTTTTGTCAGTGCTCACATGTCCTGCAGTACCCTGTTACATTCCTTGTAATCCCATACCAATAAATGTTCTGCATAATGCATCTCTTGGTACACTTTATGCCCATATGACCTGCAAATGGAATGTCATGGGCTATGGTTAGAAGTGCCACATTGCAGGTTCTTGGCACTACCAACTGCTGTACCACCTCACCCTCTAGCCCTCTCTCATGGGGTCCCCTTGCTATACAGTAACCTTTTGTTCCAGTAAACAGACTCCCCTTTTCCTTGAGAATCAGGTGCCTCCTTAGCTACCTCACTCAAGCATCTTAGTGTAGGGTCTCAGAGTTGAGCTTGTCTCAATTATCTTTGTGACCCTTCTCAGCTCCCATTCCACAGGAAGTATGGTATCTTCTGACAGTGGAACCTCACTGTCAGCCTGGGTACTACCACTTTCCTCAGCTCTTGCAATAACTCTGTCCAAGGGAAAATCAGTACCTACCAGCAGCTGTGGCTCACCTTCAGGCTCACTGCTACAGGGTAGCTCCCTCCCTGAAATAGCCATCCCACCAGCCATGGCTTCAGGTGTGAGGTCTGTCTGCATCTCCCCCAGGCTACCAGACCCACGTGTCTGTCTCCAAGCCTGACTGCATGTAACTGAATGTACACGAGGTACTGCATTATCAGAATCATTCCCTATCTGGACATTTGTAAGGATATTCTCAAACACACCTACTTGCTTGTTTCCTTTTCCACCCTCCCACTCAAGGTGAATCCTGGCCAAAGCCATTTGGAATGGAACCCTCCTAAGGTTCTTACTGGAGTGGACTGCCCAAGCAAGTAATGCTTCTCTTTAACCACTGCAAGCTGTGGGTGTGCAGGCTAATTGACTCACACTCTGTGTGATTTCTGGCCCACTTTCCTCCCATCTCATCCCTAATTCACCAGCCACTCCCCAGTTCCGTACATTTATTTCCTCCTTTCCATGCCCACATCTTTCAATATAACACCACACCCTTAAAGACACACATTCCAGTTTCTACACTCAAGCATTATTAACATTCCTTCTACCTAGCTTTGTCTCCTTTCCAGCTGTTGTAACACTGTTTATCTTCTCTTTCTTACCACAGAATTTACTCCACTTTTTTTCCTTACTTTTGTTCCTCTTTCTAACACCTATTACTGTCCCTCCAAACAATACCAACCACATCCCTCACTCTGTCAAGTGCTCCCCACTCTTACTTCACCCAGTTCTGCTTAACACTCCTATGCTGTATTCTCTTCATTCAAAGTTAAACAGCCTTTAATTATCTACTATTTCCCTCCATCACTATATCTTACCACACGTATCACTCCAACTACTTCAGTTAATTACTTCTGCTATATATATTCAGTTATCGTTTAATAATCTTCTCCTGGATCTGTCTAAGGTTCTTACTCCTTCTGCTAACTGAGATAATAGCAAAGCTCACACAGGTCAGTCTCTACTCTCCTGTATCCTAATCAGTGCACAAAGTATAAGAAACAAAGCTGACCAGACTAATGCATTCATCCCTTACATAAGGCTGATGTAGTTGCTATCACAGAATCATGGGTTAAGGCTAGCAATCTTTCTTTACACTATTTTCCCTAGTTATAACTACTTTTTTTACCCCAGACCAGGCCCAAGACAAGGAGGTGGAATTCTCCTTCTGTTCAAGCCACACTTAAATGTCCAGTTACTTGCTTAAAGAAATAATAATACAAATAATTATTCTAACTGGCTATTTGTATTCATTCCCTCCCACAAGAATACCACATTAAATATCACTATAGCATATCTATCACTACCTTCCACAGTCCAGAAACTAAATAACCTATTAAAAATAGCTTCCTCAAAAAATTATTTAAAAAACCTGTTGGAAACTGCAATCTCACCCTGTTCAGTCTCATTTCCAATGATCTGAATACTATTCTAATAGAGTTCAACCTTCCCCAGCTTATATCTCATCCTATCAGACTCATCATCAGTACATGTCACCACTTCCTGCTACATCTCATATTAACTAACAAACCTTCACTTATCTCAGTCATCATCCATCCACTATCCATTAGTGACCACTACCCTATTTCTTTTCACATCCATCATCCATAGGTAAACATACCCCCAAAGCTCATATCTTTCTGTAATAAGTCAAAGAATAAAGTTAACAAACTTAAAGCCACCATCTCCTTTATTGACTGGTCACCAGTTTTGAACTCATCTGACCCTAACAGTACTGCAGATCTACTCATCTCTATATATACTGACCTGCAAAACTCCACATCTTCCCAGCAATTTAAAGAATATACAAATCTAAAACTAGCAACTAGTTAACCTATGATCTTAGAGCTGTTGAGACAAGGTATGTGGCATTCTTGGAAAGCACTTCCTGCTACTATAAACAGACAGCATTACACCCAGCTACACAACCTTGCCAAGCAAACTCTACATCATCAAAATGTCACTTGATAAAATCATACCAAATCTCACTAATAAAATTACCCAAAAACTTTTGGAAAGAGGTCATTCATCATACAGCACAGAATAGCCTTCCCTCCACGAATTCCACATCCTCTAAACTTTCTGCCTCTGATTTCATTTTTCATTTCAACATCTTTCCCAGGCCTTTCCTAGCCAATCCCAAACTGCATCTGACACTCCAATCTTCCCTCCATACATCCCTACATTCTACTTTAGAGCTATCACATTCAAGGACATCTACTGTCTGCTTGAACAGATTAAACTTGATAGCCTCCATCCCCAGGGCTTAGAACCTTCATCCATGGTTTATTTATCACTGTAAAGACAGGTCTTTATCATATGAGCGAATCGCACAAATTGCAAACGCTCATAATATCGAACATACCGGACCTCAAATTTCCTATTGTGGGGGCTGCACCCTGCACCCCACCCCTGCTAAATATATATTCCAACTCCAAGATCACACTACAGTGACGAAAGAGCAAATATCTCATTCTTCACTGTATTGCGATCTCAGAAAAAGCACTTTGAGTTCCAGTACGTTTGATATTATGAGCGTTCACAATTTGTGTGATTCGCTCATATGATATAGACCCGTAGAGACTACATCATAAGTACAATGAAACATACTGAAAAAATGTGGCTGAAAACACAGGAGAAGAATGAATCTTCCTCAAACATATGTGTGTGTGTGTGTGTGTGTGTGTGTGTGTGTGTGTGTGTGTGTGTGTGTGTGTGTGTGTGTGTATGTGTATATATATCTATATATATATATATATATATATATATATATATATATATATATATATATATTGAGTGGCATTCCAAAAGACATGCGTGAATGGGCGTGCCTTCGTTGAAGGTTGGGCGTCGAGCTGGCAACTCGGCACCGTGAAAATCTACTGCCAATCATTAGTGGACCAGAGTTCCGCTGTGGCGACCCCTAACCGGGAAAAGCCGGAAGACAACAAAAACATATATATATATATATATATGTGTATGTATATGTATGGATGTATACCAATGCTGAGATCCTAATAATTGTAGAAAAGGGACTATTCCAAGAAATTATATCTTGGACTTATACTAAGTCTGATCTTTCATCCATTCAGTCTCCGTATTTCAGGACTTGCTCTTGCAGGTCCTGACATTTCAAAAGGTTACTAGCCTTAATATCATCTAGGATTAAAGGAAAATATGTATTTTGGCAATAGAGACCATATAAGGTTGTGTGTGTTGTCTTTTATTTTACTTTCTTTTATTTATGAATTAAGTAAACTAACCAAGTATCTATTTCAGGTCTAACACAAAATCACCTCCTTGTTAATTGATTTGCTCAGATTTGCTCATTTCAGAAATGAGGACTGAATGAATCTGGTCCTGCACTCTTAGATAAAGCTAATTGATTCAAAATATGTTTTGAGAAAAGTAGCAGTGGCAAAGACAATTATGGGTCAGTACTATCACAGTGTTTTACACCAAAGGTTAAAATCAGTTATCTGCACTTCGAACAATATTGGAGATTCTTTCATTTTTGATTTTCATATATTATACTGCTGTGGCATATGATTTTTCTGCAATATGTTTGCAACCTAAAATGCAGACAATCAGTTTACATATGCATTAAATAATAAAAACAATTAATTTATTTGACTTTAATGGAGCTTAGTCCATCATGCAGATTTTCATGCTGCAGAATCTAAGTTTTTGCTTCTGCATGTTACATTGCTGTTATCATTTTTGAGCTGCGTGTTGCTTCTGAAAAAAAAAAAAAAAAAAAATATATATATATATATATATATATATATATATATATATATATATGCACACACACACACACACACACACACACATATATATATATATATATATATATATATATATATGATATCCAGATCTAGTGAGGTCATTGTTCCCTGTACTCTTCACTTATCAGACCAATGATTGAGTACAATGCCCCATACGGGATGTATCTCACCCGACATCTGCAGCAATTGGAGAGACCCCAAAAGTTCCTCACCAAAAGGATAAAGGGACTCCAAAATCTGTCATATGCTGCCAGATTGAAGAAACTCCAGCTCTATTCAGTCGCATACCGTTTGCTCAGAGGTGACATGTGCCTGACATACAAGGCCATGTCCAACCCGAATTAATGGACATGCTCCACCTCAAAAATCCAAATCCACCAAAACCACTAGAGCAAGCGACTTAAACCTTAGCACGGATATAAATATATACTGGAGGGATAGATTTATCACTCAGAGACTCCCTATGCTGTGGAATAAAATCCGGTCCATGTGAGGCAGAGCACCGCTGACTCTGTTCAAGAGAAATCTAGACCTGTGGATGGGAGATCGTAGGTTTACCTGGAATCATCTCTGTGTCACTGCTGGACAGAGGCACAACAAACTAATGAGCACAGTATTTTTTCATATATATATAAGCCACAAAAATTTGGGCTACGCTTATAAATGCCTTAGGGCAGATAGCCTAGTATAAACCTATGAACCTATGAACCTATATATATATATATATATATATATATATACACACCCACACACATACATACATATATATATATATATATATATATATATACACACACATACACATATATATAACAGAGACAGATGGAAGTGAAAAGCTCAACTCTTTCCTGCAGATGCTATTTTGACCATTAGATGTCACCAAAGTAGCACATTAAGCTATGCAATCATTACTGCTACTTTGCTATGCAGTATAAAGGGAAGGGGGGATGGTGCGAGAAATGTACAGATTTTGCTGATATTATGTTAGTGTATATTTAGGGATTTTTAAAAACTCATTCATCAGATGCAATGTTTCAGCACTTGAGATTAACTTATTTTCCATGTTTCTTTTTATTTTGAGGACAGGTAGAGGAAGCACAATTTGTGTATTACTTAAAAAGACATTTTTTCTTCTGTTCAAAAATTTACTATAATTATCCCTAGTGTTATACAGATCTGTACTCTTGTTAATCCAACAGTTACTTTTTTAATAAGAATGAAAGTTTAAAAAATTGTAACTACAAAACTGAGTTTCTACACATTTATTTACCTACTAGCTGCATTTGGTGGATTTTTCGATATGTTGAACGTCAGTAGCATTGTCATTCTCATTAACAAACAGCCATTAAATGTCTAGGTGTTGAAATGTATTGTAGGAAAATATGGGGCATATAAGAGGCTTTTTTTTAAATCCACAGGGTCACATTTATCAAATTCTCAATGTAGGAATAATGGACAAACACATATAAATGGGTGTACACATGCTCAAACGTAGGGAAAAATTCTTCACATGCTCCTACAAGTTGTGAAAGTGGATATAATAACAATTGTGGCAGTATAATTCATTTTGGGAAGGTTAGGAAGTGAAATACAGAAGATCACAATCATTAGTGATTGAAATCCTCATTGGTATGCCAAAGAAACCCATATGTCAGAAAAGCAAATAACTTGCTATGATGAATAAATTTAAAACTGTTAAAATCATATGATGGCTGGAAAAAAGCATACTAGTGCCAGTGTACAAGAACAAAGGAGACACTCACAGCTGCGGGTAGTATAGATGTATCAAACTCCTGCCAAACTGCATGAAAGTACAAAGTAAAATGGGAGATGAGCAGTTTGGATTCAGATCAGGATGTAACACAACTGACCCAGTGTTTGCAGTGAGACAGATAGGTGAGAAGAAGCTAGAGAGGAGAAGTCCAACTAAGACATTGCTAGACTTGTAGAACACATATGAACACTGTTCCAAGAGAGCTGATTTAGGCAGTCCTGCAGTGGTTCAAATTCCCAAAACACTGGTAGAATTAGTGCAGCAGACTATGTGCAATGACCCAACAACGCAAGCTTAAATGGCGTTCAGACTCACAGACAGGTTGTCAGTGGGACCGTGTGTGAATCAGGCTACAGCATCGAGCCTACTGCTGTTCATTCTGGTGAAGGACTACTTTAGCAAATAGGTCAGTGGGGACAGACAATGTGGCACTGCATACAGGCTCTGAACAAGACATTCATCAGTTGATAGGGGAATGTAATGCAAAACTGAAGACACACAGGTTAAAACAAAAAATCGGGGAAATTAGAAGAAGCTGAAACAGGTTAGCAGCTTTACATATCTAGTAGGGGTGTTTGAAGAGAAGGGAAGTCTGAATGAGGAGGTCAAATCCAGAATTACAGGGGGCTGAAGCCAACTGGCACAGAGTGCCAGGGGTAGTGCATGATAGAAAAATGCTGAAGAAGCTAAAATGTCAGGTGTACAAAACATTTGTGCAACCAGTACTACTGTATGGTACAGAAAGCTGGGCAGTAAAGGCAGAACAGTTGAGTAATCTAGAAGTAATGGAGATGAAGCACCTGTGATATATGGTAGAATGGATACTGAGGGACAGACAACATCAGAAAGAAGCCCAAAAAGCTCCATTTTTCAGAGAAGCTCAAAGAGAACAGATTATGGTGGTTTGGGCACAAGGGCAGGAAAACAGAAGACAATCTGCTGGAGAAGATTTGGTAGAGAGGAGAAGAAGAAGAAGAAGGCAAGAGGAAATGAGGGTGTCTATTAAAGAGATGGAGAAATCATGACAATTGATATGACACCCCAACCTCATGTAGAAAATGGGAAAAAAGGTGGGATTGATGATGATAATGATGATGAAGTTTTTCAGGCACATAAAAGACCTACGGAACAGCAGTTTTTGATTTGTCTTGGCTGGTGAGAGAGAGAGGAATCAGTTTACCACACTTTAGCTATCTTCCCTCTAAGTTTCCACCTATACTAGCTTACTCTATCATCTTTTGATAACTTATTTTACTCATATTGTACATATTTGTAGCTGTAAAATTTTATTGCATTTGCTAAACTGATCATTGTATGTGTTTCTTGTTGATAACTTATGTGTAATATAGTTATCACTAATTGTGAAGTATTTTTCCCTTTTTCCCTGTGTGAGACTGAAACTGGCCTTTTGTGATCAGTGTTCAACCATCCATCCATCCATCCACAGCCACTTTTTCCCATTTCTGCCCATGGGATTGGGGTGTCACTTCAACAATAGCAATCATGTAGAGACAAGGTTTACACCATCAGGTGACTGGCCCTATCGCAGTACTTCTTCCACACCACACACTCACATGCACTATCAAACTATGGCCAGCTTAGAGTGTCCAATACATGTCTTTAGAATGAGGGAGGAAACTGGAGTACATGAAGGAAACCCATGAGAACACAGAAAAGACATGGAGACTCTGCACAGAAAGCACCTCAGGCAAGAAATGAACTGGGGAACCTCTTGCTCTGAGGTGACAGTGCTATCTAGTGTGCCACTGTGCCACTACCCTGGTTACCAAACTTAGAAAAAAAAACAAAAGAAAGTGCTAGTAGCACCTTATGCACACCCTAGGCTAAGAGTGGCAGTTAAAGCGGGTACAATATAGAAAAGTCAAAGGAAAAGAATTCAGCAAGGCTACCAACTGCTGCAATATTGTTTACATCTATTTTTACAAATATTATTATTAAAAACACCAAATCCAGAATGGACAACTTCCAGCAGGCAAAAAACTCAGACCATAAAATGTTTTATTATTATTATTATTATTATTATTTGAGATACTGGTAAGAAAAATAAAGGAAGAGTTAAATGCATTAGAAGTGCAAAATGTTAGGTTGAACTTTGCAATTTATTCACAGCTGACTGCTTAGCAGGGTCTGTATTAAAAAGACAAATGCTTACTTACCCGAACGCCTAAACGTCGACCTGTCTTCATCGAACCATCAAAACATCAATCGTCCAGAAGAGCAAAAACGGAAACATCGAATTGTTATGGTTGGCCTTCTGTGGTATAGCTCCGTAAGATAAGTGTGCGATAGTTACGGACTTTAGGGTTAGGGTGCGCGTTAAGGTAAGTGCATAGATGGTAATGTATGTTAGATTTAGTGTAGGGTTTTGTTAAGTGTATGTGTGTGGATTATTTAGTTTGTTTTGGTTTAGCTTTTTAAAAAGTGCACGATAGTTACAGACCTTAGGGTTAGGGTGCAGGTTAAGTTAAGTGCATACATGGTGGTATATGAATCGCATAAGTGTATGGTTAAGCACTTTCATCTGCTGTATGCAGACTTCCTCAGAACACTATACGAACAGATCAAAGCCAATTTTAAAAACTTTTTGGCGCCAATTTTTTTAAAAAGACACTGCTCAGATAAGCTGAATTAATTTAAAGTGCCAGTACATATATCTTAAATACCATTCATACATAACTAGTATCTTCATCAAGTGGATATATGAGCATTTGTACAGGATCAGGGTTAAAGATATGAAGAATGCTCTGTATAGACACATTAGCAAGAATGGAGAGACACATAATTTTATATTTGCCATAATAGATCAAGTGAATATCTCCCCTCGGGGGGATAATTACAAAGCACTCCTAGGCAAAAGGGAGAGTGCATGGCAAATTTTGACTGATGCCACAAAAAATCCTGGCATCAATGATTTTATTTCTATTAAACCTTTCTTGCAGTTATTATAGATTAAGCTTATATTTGTATTGTTATTAGTGATGAAGTTGGTTGTTAGGATGTTTGAAAAGTATTTGTATAAATGTTCCCCATTAGTTGTTTTTATTTACTGCATTATATTGTTCATAGTATGCATTGTAGATAGGTTTTGACATCTTGTTAGATGGCATCATATTGCAGATTATTTTTAGCCATAGTATACATGTTTTTAAGTTGTTCATTTTTAAATTTTTGTATTTTTAAAATTTTTATAATGGTGAAATATGAAGATACTAGTTATGTATGAATGGTATTTAAGATATATGTACTGGCACTTTAAATTAATTCAGCTTATCTGAGCAGAGTGTCTTTTTAAAAAAATTGGCGCCAAAAAGTTTTTAAAATTGGTTTTGATCTGTTCGTATAGTGTTCTGAGGAAGTCTGTATACAGCAGATGAAAGCGCTTAACCATACACTTATGCGATTCATGGTTGTGATTTTTTAACTGAATAAATCATTTTAATCCTTGTTCGGGTCCAGTTTCACTTCTAGTCTGGTTCAACATAGTGGAGACGGACTTCCGTCTCAAGTAGATTTTCGGGAGTTGTTACTTGTTACCAGCTTTTGTTTATTGGAGTGGCAGCTATGGACAGCACAAATGAGGTGATGGAGGCTCTACTGGACAAGGACGAGGTGAGGCAAATTAGAGTGGAAATGAATATGTTGCGGGGCAATGTTACTCGATTAACTGTGGTAGTTGGGCAACTTCAAAATACTATACTCAACTTGAGAAGTACAAACACAGATGAGAGAAAGAATATCTCGCTATCAGTAAGATATGTTTCTACGCAAGCTGATATACCTAATGGACAAGGAGAACCCAGTAGGGTTATTACTGATGTGCCTAAAACAAGACAGGATTGTAATAGTATTCGTGACATCAATAACACTTCTGAGAAGGATTTTACTTTTGATTTTTCCTTGTTCCAAGTTGATGAGGACATTGAACACATGGGTGCTCGACCCAAGCGTTTGCAGCCAGTTAAAACGTATGCTATGTCTGCAAAACCTAAAACGGACTTTACTAAAGGTACTGTGATGAACTCATCTAGCCCTAGAGGCAAGAAAATAGATGTGCCACATAAAAATGTACGTGACTATTGTAACTTAGATAAATTTTTAACATGTGATTATGAATTTAATACCAAAGCAAATCACAATGTATTGCACAATGATAATGTGGTTAGTAACAAGGGTACAGTGAAAGATATGATATATAGCTTAGGTAAACTTTTATTAACTGTGAAAAGTATAAAAATAGACAATGCGTACTTATTGAAATGTATTACTTTAGGAATAGTACCAATGGGGCTTAGGTTTTTAAAATGCCAGTGGGAGTGAGCCTGGATAATGATACCAAGACAGAATTCAACAATTTGTTTAACAGTTTTGGTATCAGTTATATGAACTTGATTATTAAAAAGAATGATGAGAGATTAAGTGTTTTAGTTAGTGAAGTGGAAAGATTAAACAGTGATATTGTAACTGACCTGGTGTTCCCCCAATGGCATGAATTATATGAAAAACAATATAAATTAGCTGATATTAGAGCAGCAAAGATATTTGATAGGAAAAATAAAAAACTTCATCGAGACATGGAACAATATCACAATAACAGAGCATATTTATGGAAACAGGAGCAAGACAGGGAATATAGGAACACAACTTTAGACAGTAGGGAGATACATAAGGAAACAGGATCAAATTTTCAAGGGGGTCGGTATTTCCCACCATCACAAAAATGGAATTACCGACAATAGAACCATCAAAGCAGATGGTGAACACTGGTACAGCATACATTGAAACTGTACATCAGGAATATGATATCTCTTCTATTGATTATAGTATGTCCAATAGTACGGGTCAAAAGGGAAATGCTGATGATATAGTTATTGAATACAATGATTTAAAAGTATTCAATTATACCAACCTAAATATTAAGGAAGAACATTTTTCCCTTTTTAGGAAAGGTTTGAAATATATACCTACAGTAAAATTTAACTTGGTTGATACTATCACTGAGGTTAAATTATTTTGTCATAGGTTAAATTTGGCCCTTACAATGCATAATAACATCGAGTGGACATTATCTAATGAATTGAGGAAAAAAAGTACTTTTATTCCTATGGCACATAAGAAAGTGTTTAGTTTTGAGGAACTCACCTGTCATGATATTTATAGATATAATAAAATGAGCATGGTACATAAAAATAAAGATAATCTTAATGCCAATGAGAGGAAGTGTTTGGCTGAATTGATTAGTAATAATGAAATACGGGTTATGAAACCTGATAAAGGAGCAGGGATAGTCCTGTATAATACTATGGACTATATTAATAAGGTACAAGGTATATTAATGGATACGGGTAACTATGAAATTATATCCCTTAATGAGATAAATATAGGATATCGTAAGATTGATTTAGCACTTGATGAATATCGTATGGACAATAGGATTACTGTGGAGACATCATTTTCTAAAGGTTGAGTTCCCTGTGTTAGCTACGATAGTAGGTATACCTAAAATACATAAGGATATTTTTAATCCTCCATTCCGCCCCATAATATCGGGTAGTAAATCCAAGACATTTAATATAGGGGTAGCCATAGATAGATGGGTCAAGCATATATATGGTAACACACCACATCTTGTAAAGGACTCATGGATGTTTTTGTCCCATCTTACTTCAGATAAATGGAAAAGAAACTTGATTTTTATTACTATAGACATCATTGATTTGTTATCATGCATCCCTAGACAACAAGGAATAGAGGACTTTTGTGAGAGTTTGAGAAGATATTCCCATCTCAGTTGGGACTGTATTAATTTAATTACTGATATGATGGGGTTAGTACTGGAGAACAACTACATATATTTTGAGGGGGAACACTAGAAACAGACTAAGGGGGTAGCAATGGGGGCCTCATGTGCTCTCATATTTGCCAACTTAGTCATGCTGGAATGGGAAAACCAGCATTTATTTGGTAGTGTTTATTTTCAACATGTAGTGTATTATACAAGGTTTCTGGATTACATGTTTCTGTTGTGGGATGGACCAGTAGAACTTATCAATGAATTCATTGATTATTTAAATCTATCCAGCAGTTTCTTGAAATTTACCCACAAAGTTAGTACAGATGGCATCGCCTATCTTGATACATTTATAAGACATACAGACACAGGATTTCAGTCTGAAATATACAGGAAAGAAACATTCTCAAATGGATACTTGGAATACACTAGTAATCACCCCAATCATATTTTAAGGAATATTTTTACAGGGCAATGCATACGGGCTGCTAGAATGTCTTCAAAATATGAAGTAATGATCAATGAAATACATACCATTACGGATATGTTTATTAATTGAGGCTACACCATACCATTACTGAATGATATTTCATCTTATAAAGGAATGGGGAAAAAAATACCCACCGATATTGGAAACTGTTTTGAACACTGTTTTGAACTCCTCAAGCTAACAATATAGTGGAGTCAGAGTTTAATAGAGTGTGTGTATTGACATATTCCCCCCACGTGAACGAGATTAAAAACATTATATATAAACATTGGAATACCCTGATAGTTGATGAAGAAGTAAAAAAGGAGGTAGGAGAAAGACCATGTTTCATTTACAAAATGGGTATGAATATTAAAAAGTTAATGGAGAGAATGACAAAGAGCATAGGTGGTAAAAATCTGAGCACACATACTAGAAAATGTGGATCCTGTAGACAGTGTTATGCCATTAATGAAGTTAGTGGATGCAAATTGGATGATATTAATAAAACATATGTTAAGTTTAGGAAAGGAAATTGTAACAGTAGAAATATAGTATATTTAGCCAAATGTGTATCCTGTACTGCCTTATACATAGGAAAAACTGAAAGGCAGTTTAGGAAGCGGATATATGTGCATTTGTACAGGATCAGGGTTAAAGATATGAAGAATGCTCTGTATAGACACATTAGCACATTAGCAAGAATGGAGAGACACATAGTTTTATATTTGCCATAATAGATCAAGTGAATATCTCCCCTCGGGGGGATAATTACAAAGCACTCCTAGGCAAAAGGGAGAGTGCATGGCAAATTTTGACTGATGCCACAAAAATCCTGGCATCAATGATTTTATTTCTATTAAACCTTTCTTGCAGTTATTATAGATTAAGCTTATATTTGTATTGTTATTAGTGATGAAGTTGGTTGTTAGGATGTTTGAAAAGTATTTGTATAAAATGTTCTCCATTAGTTGTTTATATTTACTGCATTATATTGTTCATAGTATGCATTGTAGATAGGTTTTGACATCTTGTTAGATGGCATCATATTGCAGATTATTTTTAGCCATAGTATACATGTTTTTAAGTTGTTCATTTTTAAATTTTTGTATTTTTAAAATTTTTATAATGGTGAAATATGAAATATGAAGATGCTAGTTATGTATGAATGGTATTTAAGATATATGTACTGGTGCTTTAAATTAATTCAGCTTATCTGAGCAGAGTGTCTTTTTAAAAAAAATGGCGCCAAAAAGTTTTTAAAATTGGTTTTGATCTGTTCGTATAGTGTTCTGAGGAAGTCTGCATACAGCAGATGAAAGCACTTAACCATGCACTTATGCGATTCATGGTTGTGATTTTTTAACTGAATAAATCATATTAATTCTTGTTCGGGTCCAGTTTCACTTCTAGTCTGGTTCAACATAGTGGAGACGGACTGCCGTCTCAAGTAGATTTTCGGGAGTTGTTACTTGTTACCAGCTTTTGTTTGTTTACATGGTGGTATATGTAAGATTTAGTGTAGGTTTAGAGGTAGGGTTTAGTTTAGGGTTAGAAGTAGGGCTTTGGTTAGTGTATGTATGTGGTTTATTTAGATTGTTTGTGTAGGTAGTATGTAGCGGATGGTGGGGTGGGACAAGCAGGGCCGCCGAGAGAAAATCCAGGCCCCGGTACAAAGAAGGTGTGTGGGCCATTATATAAAATTCTACACACACATGTAAGTGTGTATATTATTATTTATTTCTAACAATCGTAGATTACATTGATAAATTTAGATAAATATGTAGAGGTATAAATGTAATAATAAAGTAGTATATTTATAATAGTAAAAGACGTTTATAATAGCATTTATTTTCTGCCAAACAAAGGTGCTTTCCTGGCCTTTTTCCTAGTGAAACTCTGAATTACATAATCAAAATTAATCTGTTTTGCTAGATCAGACTCAATACTGAGTCTTGCCATATCTACTAGTCACGATTGTGACATAGTGGATCTTTTACCAGCTTTAGCTTGCTGAATGAGCGCTCTGCAGAGGCGACAGTGGCACGAATTGTCAACAGAATACGCAGACTGATGCATATATTTGGAAAGAGTCCTTCCAGTTGGTACTTTTTCAAGCAGTTCAGCAGCTCCAATGGGCTCAGCTGGTTCTCTTCAAAATTTGATCGATGAACAGCTGGCAGATGACTCATCTCCATTACAAGATCTTCACTGATATCAGCAGGATATTGATTTGCCAGTGATTTTGATTTTTCTTTCAGCTCATCTACAGGAATTGTTAGGTACTTCCAGAGGAAGCTGAACTTCTCAGAAATGTTCACTGCAGCATTGAAACAAACTGTGTCCACCAATAACATTATCCAACATTACATAGAAAACAGACTTTCTGAAATATGCTTCTTCAGGGGAGTCATCCATTTCATGTTGTTGTGACAATTTTGCATCTTCACCATGGAACCTCCTTTTGTGTTTTGCGTCACCATGACTTCCAGATAGTTTAATTTCTGTGTAAATTGGAAGCAACATGCTTAGCTTCACTCCACATACTTTTCCAGCAGTTGCAGAGATCTGTCAGTTCTAAAATCAAGGTTTTTATGTTGAACACTTCAACATCCAGTGTTGCATTTCTGGATTGGATAATTTTGTTACAGATGTCAACTGGAACTAATATTTTGTACCATACAACAGACATTATCACACAAACAAATGATATCACATAAGACAAAGCTTCATTAATCTCTGTTATTGTTTTGGCAGTTAAGTTCAGCTTCAAGAGGTCTTCTAATGCTAATTTGATGCCAGGCAGATGAGCTACAAAGGACTTCACACTTTTAACATGGTCTGACCACCATGTGCTAGATATGCCATGAAGAGAACAGCCAATACGATTCCGCAAAATTTTCCATCGTTGTGGACTAGAGCTAAACAAGTTATAAACAGTTTGTATAGTTCCAAAGTATGTTATGGTTTCAGGAATAAACTTGTTAAAACTGAAAACAGTAAAGCTGGCAGCAATAAGGAAATAAAACTGTTTTAATGTAAGCTCTTTCGGCTCGGACCTTTCCGAGCCTTCTTCAGATAAAACAGTAAATGATATCAAACAGACATTTAAATAAGCCATTCAATTAAAACATCAATTAACTTTTAAAGTCGAATGCCCTTAAAAACAGCTTGCTTTGTTTTTGAATCCTGAAACACATTGAATACCATAAGATCAAACTACAAAAACAAGTACATACTAAAATGTAGATTACCTTAGTATAATAAATAACTAAATAATGTTAAATATGATATATTAAAAAATTATTATATATTAAATAATGAAAAATCATCATCTATTAAGAGACAATAAATTTAATACACATTTAATAGAAAGTGCTTCATTTAACCCTGGAAACACTTGAGCGTTGGTCAAAATCTGCCATTTGAGCTCATCTATTTCTAACTTAATTTGCCAAGGACCGCCTCTAATGTCACTCATTCGTTTCTGCAAAATAACAAATTTAAAAGAGTGTGTTGGATTAACAGAAATATGCTTGGCAAGAGCATTGTTACAATCTTTGTTTTTGATAGCGTAGCAATGCTCATATACCCTTTGTCTAAGTTTACGCTCCGTTTTACCTATATAAAACGCTTCACAGGATTGACATAAGGCTGCATAGGTTACTGCTTGAGTTTCACAGTTAAATCTAGAATTAATGTGATACTTAATGCCATTGATAACACAGCTATTTGTTACTAAAATATTTTTACATTGGGCACAGCAACCGCACTTAAACATACCCTTAATTCTAGAATGTGTATGACATATTTCATTCTTTTTTTCAAGTATGTTTTTAAGATTTAAACCCCGTTTATAGGTTAGTTTAGGTTTATTACCTAAAACTCTAAACAGTGCTTCATTGCTATTTATAAAAGCCCAATTTTTGTATAATATATATCTTATCTTATCATAATCTGTCGAAAAAGAATGCAAAAAGCTGATGTTAAATGACATCTTGTTTACATTAGTTGCCAAAGTAATGTTTGATTCACCCATAAAATTGATACTAGTATCGACTGACATCTCGTTAGAATTATGTTCTAGTTGGTGGCAAGAGCTGAATAATGGGAGATAGAAACCAGTGTCTCTTTTATGTTGTATTTCATGTCTAACAGCTGAAATTAAATAGTTTGGATAGCCCCTATTCAAGAACATCTCTTCTAATAAGTTACATTCTTGTTCAAACTCACTGTCATCAGAGACCATTCTTGCTGCTCTCACCATTTGGCCTTTAATAACAGCTCGTTTCTGATGGTGAGGATGGCAGCTGGTGTAATGCAAAAAAATGTTAGAATAGGTAGGCTTCCTATATATTTTACTTTTAAAACAAGAATTAAGCTCATCTTTCTCTAACCAGATATCAAGAAAACTTATAGAATCGATACTAGATTCATAAGTAAACTCTAAAAATGAAGTTTTTTCAGATATTTTACTTATAAAATCCGGTATTTTACTATGTTCTCCTACCCATAAATAAAACATATCGTCTTGGTATCTGGTGTACCAATAGACGTTGTGTTGAAATAATGGGTCAGGAAATAAAAAGTTATGTTCCCATAAAGCCATGACCGTGTTAGCAAAGCTTCCACCACATGGGGAGCCCATGGCAACACCAGACTTCTGCAAATAATAGTTGTTGTTAAAAGTCATATAGTTATTGGTTAGAACAATATCTAGTAATGTGGTAACGAAGTAAATGGTGTTGTGGTCAGCTTTTTTCTTTACCAAAAACTCGGCAACCCATTCAATACCTAAATCGTGAGGGATGACCGTGTAAAGATCCTTAACATCTACTGTTAAGAATAGGCAATCAGGTTTAAATTCTAAATTATTGATATTCTGTAGAAAAAAACACGAATCTTTACAGATCTGTGTTTCAGTTTCAAGAAATGGTTTAAGAATACTATCAATATATTTGGCACACCCATAAGTAATAGAACCTCTCCCATCAACAATTATTCTAAATGGGGGTTCCGATAGAGATTTATGAATCTTAGGTGTGCCAAAGATTGCAGGAATGGTTGGGGCCAACATCATTAAGTAGTTATACAACTCTATATCAATAGATGCATCTAAATATAGATCTTCAATAACTTGTTTTAGTCGTCTATATGCACCATTGACTTCATTCAATGAGACAAATAATTCCAGATTTAACTGTGAAACTCAAGCAGTAACTTATGCAGCCTTATGTCAATCCTGTGAGGCGTTTTATATAGGTAAAACGGAGCGTAAACTTAGACAAAGGGTATATGAGCATTGCTACGCTATCAAAAACAAAGATTGTAACAATGCTCTTGCCAAGCATATTTCTGTTAATCCAACACACTCTTTTAAATTTGTTATTTTGCAGAAACGAATGAGTGACATTAGAGGCGGTCCTTGGCAAATTAAGTTAGAAATAGATGAGCTCAAATGGCAGATTTTGACCAACGCTCAAGTGTTTCCAGGGTTAAATGAAGCACTTTCTATTAAATGTGTATTAAATTTATTGTCTCTTAATAGATGATGATTTTCATTATTTAATATATAATAATTTTTTAATATATCATATTTAACATTATTTAGTTATTTATTATACTAAGGTAATCTACATTTTAGTATGTACTTGTTTTTGTAGTTTGATCTTATGGTATTCAATGTGTTTCAGGATTAAAAAACAAAGCAAGCTGTTTTTAAGGGCATTCGACTTTAAAAGTTAATTGATGTTTTAATTGAATGGCTTATTTAAATGTCTGTTTGATATCATTTACTGTTTTGTCTGAAGAAGGCTCGGAAAGGTCCGAGCCAAAAGCGCTTACATTAAAACAGTTTTATTTCCTTATTGCTGCCAGCTTTACTGTTTTCAGTTTTAACAAGTTTGTTCGTTCGTTTTTGGAAGTATTCCTTTTATGGTTTCAGGAATACATTCTGCAGCATCATTTCCACACAAATTGAGTGTGTGGCATCCACATGGCGAAAATACAGCAGTTGGACATTGCTCAAGTATTTTTGCTTGTGGACCTTTATATTTTCCTGACATGTTGGCTGCGTTGTTATAACCCTATGCTCGGCAATCAGAGAGTGGAATATCATGTTCGTTCAATGTAGCTACAATCATCTGTGCTATGTCATATCCGGTTTTGTCACTGCTCTAAACAAATTTCAGAAATCTTTCTACAATTTCAAACTGGGATTCATTTTGAATTACATAACATAGCAGGAATGTTGTCTACTCAACATGAAATGCATCCGGTGTGGAATCATTTATCACTGCAAAGTACTTTGCCGTCTTTCTATCCTGCAAAATGTGTTGTTTCACAAGTTCAGAACATTCAGCAATTAACTAATTTTGAGAATAAGCAGAGAGATAATGCACTTGAAGTCATTCCCTCTTTTTTCTTGTGACTCTTTGACTTGCAACACATGTTCTTTTAGAATCAGATCCCAATGAAACAACAACTCTATTAGCCCCAAAAAATTTCCATTGTCCTTGTCACCAATGTTGTGTGAACTACCACACAAAGCAAGCCCACGTTCTCCAAGGAATAGTATAACATCAATGATTTGCTTCATAATGTTGTACCACTTGACAGATTCTGTTGAAATTGATGCCTTTAAAAGACTTTCAATGCCCTTATCAGAAGACAGGCATCTTTCTAATTCTCGCCAGACCAGATAGCATTGCCTATGACTATTGCTTCTCTCATGTTCTGGGATGCGACTACATAATTTTAGCCATTTTCCAGCAGCTGACCATCCTTCTGATGATGCAAGCATAGACTTGGATGCGGAGGAGCTAATGTTGCAACACAGATTGTTCCAAAATAATCGGCAGGGAAAACATACATTGCTTGTTTAACATCACTCCAGACAAGCTAATCTCAGACATGTTTCTCACCATTCAAATTTTGAAATGTTAGTATGCTTTCTGGAAAAACTTGGTTATTCATATCTTTTAGAAATGTTTTAGGATTGCCAATATGCCCTTTCATAACACAGTTTTCTATATCCAGCTGAGAAGGAACCTCTGTTACAAGAAGTCCAATGTCAATTCCAATGTTACTCTTTTCTTCACCATGGCCAGATTCTGTAGACATTGACATACTCGTTGCCTCACTTCTCTTTTTATCACTAACATTCACTTGTTCCTTCAAATCTCCTTTTCTCTTGTATCCTCCATCCTCCAAATCCACATTTGCGTCATCCACCTTTTGTCCAAGAATCACATTAGGATTTATTTGATCTGATGTTTTTTGAAAATCCAAACTGGCTTCATGAGATTCTGTCATTTGTTTCACTTCTGCATTTGGCTCACGTTGTTCTAAATCTAAAGTTTCATTTTTGTCAGTTTCTCTTGTTTTGCATTTAACGCCAACTTGAAAGAGTGCTTGCAGTCCTTTTTTATTAATCTCATCATGTTTGAGCTCCAGATTTTTGAGATGTTTAAGGCCGGTACCTGAAATGAAATATAGAACACAGAAATTTGCCGTATTGCTATTGAGAATTTTGTTAGTGGTTTTAAAGTTAGGACATATTGAAATTGATTTCCGATAACCGTCAAGCCGTTTATAGTCTCGAATCTCTCAATAGCGTAGACAAAAAGGCACGCAATGTCAGTGGGTCCTTTATGCTAAAATTACAGCATTTACAGGGAACTTTACTTGTGGAATTATTTCTTCCTTCACTTTCCTGTAAAGTCTTCTTTGCAGTCCATGATGAATCAGCATGGCTCATGTCCTGTTTTCTTCTTCCTCCTGGGATTCGGTGGGAAAGCAAGTTGGACTAATCAGAGCAATAAGTTTGAAGCTAGGAATGAACACGTGAGAACATTCATTGATAGTCACTTTCACAAGTTTTTGTTCGTTGAATCTTGAATGCACCGTATTATGTCACTCAGAAGTATTTTTTCACTGTCACAGCCTTCTATTGCTTATCTTGTAGGTTCTCACAGCATTCTTTGTTTTAGTTTGTAAGGACATCTCCTTCTCGAGACAACGACACGTTTTGGTTTTTGTGATGTTTCTTGGGCGTCATTGGGCCCCCTTGAGCTTCATAGGCCCTGGAGTGATGTACCGGCTGCACCCCCCCCCCTCTCTTTGGCCTGGGGACAAGTATGACAGTTCGTCTTTTTGAATTTTGCAGTTTAGGGCGTTCGGTGTATATGTGGTTCAATGAAGACGGGTCGACATTTAGGTATTCGGGTAAGTAAGCGTTCGTCTTTTTAATATAGACCCGTTTAGCACTTCTGGAGGAGGTAACTGTGAGGAAGTCTGCAGGGTTCAGGGGGAAAAGGTGGAGGTTATATATTATGAATCTAAATATGTCATTCTGCCATTCAGGCAGAAAAAGGAAAAGGTGAGCAGTTTGCTTATAATTCAGTATGAGGCAAACTATTTGGTGATAAAGCTTTTCTACTCTCTTTTCTCTCTCTTATATTTCTCACAGTCCTTCTGATAGTGAGGGATAACTGGCATTCATGGAGAAATGAAATAAAAAGGCAGCTGGAAAGATGGTGACAGATGGCAGGTTTTTATTGACAGACTATATCCACATTGTCCTCATTATAGTGTTTTCACACGTTTTATATAGGATACAATATTTTTTATTAATTTTAACTTGTATGCTTTGGTCAAATTAAAAGAAATGGATTTCAAATAATTACAGACAAGACAGAGATCATGGAAACTGAATGTTAAAATGTGGACAGATAAGAACTGAGGGATTTCCAAGGAAATTAGTTGGTAGTCATTATTAAGAAGATTATGGAAAGGAAATGGGGGTATAGAGGACTGTCCTAGGTAGGAAATCAGACATGGGAAATTCTGATAAAGGGATATATCAAAGGTGGGTATGGAAATAGGGGCTTTACATGTAGGATAGGAGGCTGCACAGAGACACATGGCTTGGGCTTGGATGATGAACTCTGGGGGAGCCTAAAGCTGGAAGCTGGGGGTGGGAGTTTGGAAGATAAAGAATGGGAAGAGAAAGGGACTGCAGTACAGTTCTGGATGTGATTAGGGACAATAGACATGGAAATTACAGAGGAGGAGGAAAATAAGTTTAAATTTGAAGCTGGAGTGTTATGTTGAGGTTTCACAGAATATGGTGGGTGGTAAGTAGAATACTGAGAGATGGCAGCATGACTCACCCCACTATGAGCAAAAATTTAAAGACAATTTTGATTAAAAGCATTTTTTAATGTTTCTTTCATTCCTACACAAGTGATATCAGAGGAATTCCATTAAGTATTCACATAAATCACCAGTCGTTCCAGTAAAATAACACAATGAAACAAAACACTGGAATCTCAAAGTGAATAAAACAGTAGGTGGTTTAATCAATGCAGTCAGCAGAAAATTAATGCTCCCCACAGTAAAAGAATGCATTTTCATCCGAGCACCTCCCAGACTTCTTCAAATAAAAAACAGGGTTAATTGCAACCCATTATATACCTTGTAAATCAATTAAATATCAATAGGTGTTAATAAATCCTGATAATCATAAAAAGTTTATACAATAGAGATATGTAAATAGCATGTATAAATCACACTGTTGCACATGTAAAAATAGCAACTTACAAATACAATAAAACACTCATGAAACAAACTGTAATAAAAACTAATGTAACTCATTAAAGCTTAGCAGACCTTAATTTCAGTAATGGAGCCATATACAATTACAGTGGTTTGAACATTTCAGTGGACTTCATTAAGCTATTTATGAAGGGTCTTAAATTCATTCCCATGCACAAGAGTATCCTTACTCAGGTTATTTTGGATGTCAAAATGTTTGTCCGAAAACTTAATTTAGAAAACCTATTTGGGAAGGAAATTAAATTAAACTACCAACAGGCTCCCAAAAAATCCAGTACATTTAACCCTCCCTTACATCCACAGTTAAAAAACCTTGAAATGGTCTTGGAAAGGGAAATTAGAAAAGTCAATTTGAGCCATAAAACAAGGTATAATTTGATTGTCAATGAGAGCATGTTGTTACAGGAGCTTCGTATCAATTCTATATAAGGGTTATGGAACCTGACAAGGGAGGGGGTATTGTACTGATGGATAGAATCTTGTATGAAGCCAAAATGTTTGGCACTTTGTGAGATGAAAATACCTACAGCCTACAACAAAGTATCTATCATTGAAATTCATATTGCTTATAAAAAGATAGATTTTGCCCCAAAAGATTTATTTGATCAAGGAATAATTGATTTTGAAGTTTATTCTTATTTGGAAAAATAGGCCGAGGGTTCCAGCTATCTTTGGGATACCAAAGACACATAAGAGTGTGGAAAACCCGCCCCTCAGACCAACTGTGGCTTCTCAGGGGTCCAAAATAGCTACATTGGCGAAATACCTTGTCTGGAAGTTGAAAAAGTTGTAGAAGGGTGAAACTCATATCTTACAAGATTCTTGGGATTTTTTATGTAAAGTCAGGGCTGAATATTGTAGTGAAAACTTGATATCTGTTACTATCGATGTTGTGGATTTGTTTTCCATTATTTCCCACGACATTGGACTTTTATTGTTGGAGGAAACCCTTAGAAGACAGGAAGGGGTATCGGATGATGATATTTTTATCTGCTTGGAACTTGCAGAATTGATATTGAAAAATAACTTTCTATTTTTTGAAGAAGAGTTTTTCAGGCAGGAACGGGGTGTAGCAATGGGGGCCAGTTGTGCCCCCACCTACGTTATCATCCTAGTTACATGGAAGTATAAGTATATTACTAATAGTACATTTTCCAGTTGTTGGAGAATGTATAGTCGATACCTGGATGATATTTGCCTGTTTTGGGTTGATAGCTCAGAAAGATTAGATGAGTTTGTATCATATATTTCCCAAACAGCCTCCTTTTTGAAATTTAATCATCAGAGTACAACCGATTGCATGAACTATTTGGATGTTTCCTTACAAAAGATGGGTCAGGGTTTTAAGTCCACTGTATACAGGAAGGAGACAATGTCCAATTCTTACCTTAGTTTTTCTAGTGCCCATCCGTTTTTTTCAAAAGAGAGGCATTATTAAGGAACAATGCGTGAGGATTAGTCGTATGACATCATGTGATGACGATTTTCACCATGAGTTAAAACCTTGGAGAATATGTTTTTGAAGGAAGGGCTGAAAAGTACTTTCCAGTTTTAGGTATGGGGCCCTTTATTCTAAATAAGAAGGGTGGACATGAGCCGGAACAATCAGGATACAATAGGGCCTTTGTAACTAATTTTTGTGTGGACGCCTATTGCATTAAAAATGTTTTGGAAAAGGAATGGGCTAAATTTTCTGAACTTACAGATTTATAAAATCTCAAAGGTAAACCACTGAAAGTGGTTTTCCAAAAAGGTAGGAACATAAAAAAGTTGTTGGAACAGACAGACCACACTAATGTTTTCTCTTTGAGAAAAAATGGTACTTAACAAATGTGGTGCTTGTAACCAATATTCCTGTATCTTTCAGCATGAGGACTTACACCTTTCAGCAAGACAAAAACATGTGACAGGGAAAGGTTATTTTAACTGTAATTCCTCTGGATTGGTTTACTTGGTAGTCTGTGGGTTTTGTGACAGATTCTATGCTGGCAAAACAGAAAGACAACTCAAACGTAGAATCTATGAGCATATGAATGATGTGAAGAACAAAAATCCTAAAAATGCTATGTTCAAACACACATTAGAACATACTGGAACTAGTTTTAGTTTTATTGTTATTGACTCAATACTCAAGGAAGCTAGAGATGGAGTTTGGGAAACCAAGCTTGAGTATAGGGAAAACTTTTGGCAGGTTACCTTGGAAGCTAATAGGTTCCCTGGTCTTAATGACCATATTTCACTGGCTCCATTAGTGAAATTAAGGTCTGCCAAGCTTTAATGAGTCATATTAGTTTTTATTATAGTTTGTTTCGTGAGTGTTTTATTGTATTTGTAAGTAGCTATTTTACATGTACAACAGTGTGATTTATACATGCTATTTAAATATCTCTATTGTTTAAACTTTTTATGATTATCAGGATTTACTAACACCTAATTGATATTTAATTGATTTACAAGGTATATAATGGGTTGTAATTAACCCTGTTTTTTATCTGAAGAAGTCCGGGAGGTGCTCGGATGAAAATGCATTGTTTTACTGTGTGGAGCGTTAATTTTCTGCTGACTGCATAGATTAAACCACCTACTGTTTTATTCACTTGGAAGTTCCAGTTTTTTGTTTCATTGAGTTCCCGTAAGTCACACATTCATATGGAAGGACTGAGGGAGATACATCTGTTGAGGAGATAATAGCAAGCTGATGTCATTCATGTTGGTTACAGCTAATTCAAACAATGCTATACGCCTCACCATTGCAGTTCCTTTACTAACTAAATCAGTAAGACATTTACACAAGAGAAAGACCTTGTTTTTAGTCTTTTCTTTGAAAAATCTCTAGTGTTATTATTATCATTGTTCCATGCATATCATTTCCTAGCCTTCAGTATGCTATCCAGGAACAGACATTCTCCTCTCAGCAAACCAATTGGTCTTCCCAAAAGCATTCCAAAAATATGCAGAGTTCTGTAAAAATTTGAAGTCAATATCAATACCTGAGGAAACGTTAAATCCCACTACAGATTGCTTATCAGTTCTTTTATCACCAGCTCTCTCTGCAATATTGGAAGAAGTTTCAAAACTACTAAAGGTTCCATGAACAAGAGAAAACAACAATGCAATATTCAAAAACATGTTTTGTCTACATCTACTGCTATGGTAATAAACAATGTATTGGAAGTATTGAATAACAGTATTGAAATGTCTGGTTTGGAAGATAACTATACTGCAATTTCCACTTCTGTTTCTGTGTCTTCTCTTTTTCTCATTTCTGCATCTGCTTTTCCTGGTGAATCAGCAAATATTAATGCATCAAATGTTTTATCTGATTCTTCTTCAATAAAAGAAGTTGCAGAGTAGAAGTGCCCTTAAGGGACAGATGCTAAGGAATATAAGACTACATAATTTTGATAATGACCTTATGCAAACAACTGAAATGTTGAAAGATGATTTTCTTAGCAGACGCTATTCTAAATCAGAAGTGGATGCTAGTGCAAATCATGCACTAAGTGAAAGAAGAACAAAAGGCAGACTCTATTTCTTTGAATATGTAGCAGATCAACAGTTAGGGGATAGAAATGATAATGAAGTTAAACGGCATTTTCCCATATCTTTTACTAGTGATGTAAATCTATTTTGTAGCATTTTTAAGAAGAAGTGGAATATCCTAACTGCAATAAAATAATTAGATGGAGTAATAGACCCTATACCACATTTTTCTTTTATTAATAAAAAATCTTTAAAAAGGAAGCTATGCTATTAACCATCTGGTACTAGACATGAAATTCTTTCACAGAGAAAAGGTACATATCCATGTAGGAGATGCAAGCCTGTAGATATATTTTCTCATGTACGACCTTTGTTCATCCTGAGAAAAAAATTAAAGTAGACTTAAGTTTCTATGCAGATTGTAGAACTAAAAACATTGTATATTTTAGTTTTTGTCAAATATGTAAAGTTTATTATATAGGTAAAACAAACAGGATGTTGAAAGAATGTGTATTAGAGCATATGAGAGAGTCGTTTTTGTGTTTAAATTGCCTGTTTAACTGTTGTAGGCTACACACTCGAGTGTGATAACCATTTCTGTGCATTTAAAATGTTATTTTTTTTTATTGTATCTGCTTTACTTTCTGAAAAAAATTATATACTTGTTTTCCCGACATTCTAAGCTAGTTTAGTCCAGTTTTCAGGTT
This sequence comes from Protopterus annectens, assembly GCF_019279795.1. Lineage (NCBI taxonomy): Eukaryota > Metazoa > Chordata > Ceratodontiformes > Protopteridae > Protopterus > Protopterus annectens. The sequence goes on from NC_056729.1 coordinate 766,917,459, forward strand.
AGTGCTGAATTCAGGGCTGTGTTACAAGTTTCTGCGTTTGCCCATACCTTACTTGGATAGAAGGAAGTTTCTCTGTTCACTGTGAGAGAGGGAGTTTTGAGCAGCCTGGCTGTCTCTGGAGGAGTGGTTTCAGCCCAGAAATTAGTAGTTTATTGGCCATTTTGGGCTAATTTCTATCTTTTTCATTTCCCTGCTATAAAACCGGCATTTGCAGGTTTTTGGGCTAGTATACAGTTCAGCAAGCTCCTGCCTGGTGCCTTGTAGAGTTCTACAGCAGCAGAGAGACAAAAGAGAGACTTTGGAGTGATTATCATTTTTCTGCATTTTCTTGGTACCTTTAGCTAATTCCGCCTAAAAGACCGATTTTTCTAGAGATTCTGTGATTTAAAAAGTTTGTTTCAGGTACATATTGTACTTATTTTACTGCCTGCACTTTAACAAAGTCATTTTTGTGTTTAAATTTCCTCTTTAACTGTTGTAGGCTACACACTCAAGTGTGATAGCCATCTCTGTGCATTTAAAGTGATTTTTTATTGTATCTGCTTTATTTTCTGTATATATATATATATATATATATATATATATATATATACTTGTTTTCCTGCCTTTTTAAGCTAGTATAGTCCAGTTTTCAGGTTAGTGCTGAATTCAGGGCTGTGTTACAAGTTTCTGTGTTTGCCCATACCTTACTTGGATGGAAGGAAGTTTCTCTGTTCACTGTGAGAGAGGGAGCTTTGAGCAGCCTATCTGTCCCTGGAGGAGTGGTTTCAGCCCAGAAATTAGTAGTTTATTGGCCATTTTGGGCTAATTTCTATCTTTTTCATTTCCATGCTATAAAACTGGCATTTGTGAGGTTTTTGGGCTAGTATACAGCTCAGCAAGCTCCTGCCTGGTGCCCTGCAGAGTTCTACAGCAGCAGTGAGACAAAAGAGAGACTTTGGAGTGATTAAATATAATTGTTCTGCATTTTCTTGCTGCCTTTAGCTAATTCCACCTAAAACACCAACTTTCTAGAGTTTCTGTGAATTAAAAAGCTTGTTTCAGCTGCATATTGTACTTATTTTACTGCCTGCACTTTAACAAAGTAACTTTTGTGTTTAAATTACCTGTTTAACTGCTGTAGGCTACACACTCAAGTGTGATAGCCATTTCTGTGCATTTAAAGTATTTTTTTGATTGTATCTGCTTTATTTTCTGAAAAAAACAAAAAAGTATACTTGTTTATCTGCCTTTCTAAGCTAGTATAGTCCAGTTTTCAGGTTAGTGCTAAATTCAGGGCTGTGTTACAAGTTTCTGTGTTTGCCCATACCTTACTTGGACAGAAGGAAGTTTCTCTGTTCACTGTGAGAGAGGGAGCATTGAGCAGCCTATCTGTCCCTGGAGGAGTGGTTTCAGCCCAGAAATTAGTAGTTTATTGGCCATTTTGGGCTAAGTTCTATCTCTTTCATTTTCCTGCTATAAAACCCGCATTTACACGGTTTTGCTCACCAGGCAGCGCTGGTTAGCTAGGGTATAAGTATTCCTGGCTCCACAAAGTCTGCTCTTCAATTTTTCCCTTAGAACTAGACAAACTTTCAACTTAAGCACTCAAACCATTCACTTCTCATTCCGACACTAGCTCAAAACTCATTGCAAGCACTAATAAACCTTAGCACTAGACCACCCCCTATTCTGTAGAGAAGGACAAGGCTCTCTATTCAACCTTACCAGCCAATCCATAAAACAGTTCACTGTAACTATCCAGGCATGTCCAAAGGGCAGTTTCAGGTGGATTCTCCGGTCCAACTGGTGAATCTGTGCATTTTGAGGCAATGTTACAATTGCCTCATGTACACAGACAACCCTCTCCTCCTTCTACCAAACACTAATACATGCGAGAGAGGCAATTATACAGATAAACTGGAGGCTAAGCTCTCTCAACCCAGGACTGGACCAGGCAGTAAAGAGGAGAAGGGAATTACTTGCATCACACCATGAGTCTCACATAGACCTATGAAACCAGCACCAGCAAAAATCACACATAAATATGTGAAAACATACTCGGAGGCTCTAAATAAAAATCTGCAAAAGCAACAGAGACCTCCAAAGCAGACATCTAAGCAACCTCCACCCCCCAGTACAAACCATGAAACACATACTTCACAAATCCAGTGTGCCATGCAATCACAGTCCTTAAGGCAAAATAAAATGCCCAGCACACAAGTAATAGGTGACTCTATAGTCAGGCACACTGATGTCCCACTCACTAGGCTGAACAAGGAGAAGTTTACTGTTAGCTGCCTGTCGGGTGCCAGGATCTGCCACATAACACAAGCACTCAGGTCACTCCAGAACAAGTACAAATATGACTCTGTCATTATCCATGTTGGTGTGAAGTACCTGAGCCATACCTCCCTGGACTACATGAAAAGAGACATGGAGGAGTTCTCGGACCCTGACCCTGAGTAGCATCCTGCCCTCACCAAGTATGATACCACGGGTTAGAGAAAAAATTATTAATTTCAACAATTGGCTAAGCTGCTGGTGTCATTCAAAGGGAATCCAGTGTCTGTCAGCCTGGGAGGACATGCTCGACAAGCCACGCTGCTTTGTTAGAGATGGCTTGCACCTGTCACCCATAGGCTTTCGAATACTGGCCAAGGCTCTTGCCTCTCCCATAGTGCCATTTTTAGGCAAGGCTCAAAAGACAAACCCACCACCGTAAACAGCGCAAGTGACAAAAAAACCGAGGGTAATGCTACTTAATGCTAGAAGTCTAAACCTCAAAATGCACACACTCAAGGCACTCCTCAGTATGGAGAAAATCAATATATGTATAGTAACAGAAACCTGGTTTAAGGCTCCAGAGAGCACCCCAGCACTACCAGGCTACAGCTCATATGATATATTTTGGCCACAAAACCTGGACCGAAATACAAAAGGCGGGGGAGTATCCATATTCATAAAGGATATCCACACCTCCAGGGTAGTGGCACAGCACGATGCTTCAGAGATCATCCATGTGCAACTAACAATGGGCAAAACTTCTATTCAAATTATAGCTTACTACAGATCACCCACCATGTCCCAGGACCCCCACTCTGCATTCCTGGAAACACTGGGAAACATAAAGGTCCTACCAAACACCCTGATACTGGGTGATTTCAATTACCCAAACATTAACTGGAAGAACTACTCAAATACAAACTCCCTTGCCCAAAATTTCCTAGAATTTATAAACTCAAATGCCCTGGATCAACTGGACAACACCCCCACCAGAGGTGACAACATATTGGACCTGGTCATCACCAACATGGGTGACCAGTGTTCCACACCAGGCATCAACCCCTCGTTGGTTAGATCTGACCATAAACGAATCCCTCTGGATTCCCACATTCCGTCACCACCCCTGGTCAAAGAAACCACCGTGAAAAACTTCAAAAGCAAACTTCATGTTACTTAAAACCAAGGTGGGAAGTTTCAAAGCCCCCATGCTAAAGGATAATGCTATCCAAGCTGCAAAATCCTTTACTAATGCACTCTACGGGCACCTGCAAAAAATGCATGGATTGTGCTATCCCAAACAAAACCAAGACTCACTCCTCCAAGAAAAGGAAACCAGTCTGGTGGACCCCTGCCATAAACAAGCTATACAATAGAAAGAGGAAACTAGTACAGAAAAGAGTAAAATCCCAAGGAAAGAAGACATCCCTGATCAGTATCAGCAAGAAACTATGTTCCCTCATAAAATCATCCAAGGCTAGCTTCGAAAGAAAAGTTGCCAAGGACTCCAAAGATAACCACAAGGCATTATTTAGCTATGTCAAGAATCTAAGTGGCAATTCTCAGATCTGCTCGGAGTTAGTGCAGAATGGCACAAAATATACTGAACTAACTGATATAGCCAACATCCTGGCAGACAGGTTCAATGTAAACTTCACCCCCCTCTCACCCCCAAAAGGGCCCATAACAATAGCAGGAGAATGTAGTTCCCCTGAAATCACAGACACTCAGGTTAAAACAGCCCTCTCCAAAGCCATAAACACAGCATCAATGGGACCAGACGGTGTCCCAGGCTGCATCCTACATGAGCTCAAAGATGAACTAAGCCCTCACATAAACACACTGTTTAAACTCAGCCTCTCCACAGGCTATGTGCCTACAGAGTGGTGCACAGCAACTTTTATTCTGGTCCACAAAGGTGGAGCCACAATGTACCCTGGGAACTATTGCCCTATAAGCCTGTCTAGCTTGGTCTGCAAAGCTATGGAGTGTATCATCATGGATCTCATTAACAGAGACACTGGGAACCTCCAAACACTGGACCCTACCCACTTTGGCTTTGTTAAGGGCAGATCATGCCTCCTAAACTGGGTGGACTTCTTTGAGACAGTTACCAAGGCTATAGACAAGAGAAAGGTGGCCCACACAGCCTACCTAGACCTCGCAAAGGCCTTCAACACCATTCCCCATTCAGGTATTATAGACAAGCTCACCAGCCTGAACATAAACCCCTATGTCACGAGATGGGTTGTCAACTGGCTCATGGACAGACCCACATGGTAAGAGTTGTGGGAGCTAGGTCTGACTCTAAACCTGTTACAAGTGGAGTTTCCCAGGGCTCAGTCCTAGGACCCCTCCTGTTTGGCATATACGTCTCAGAGGTACAGGCAAGCACAGGAGGACTATGGCTGACCAAGTTCACAGACGACTGCAAACTAGGGTCTATAATTGACTCTCCGGCTGACACAGACATTCTTCAAAAGGGTCTCACTGAGACAGATATCTGGTGTCAAAACCATTGCCTCAAGCTAAATGCCAAAAAGTGCATAGTCATCCCCTTTGGAAAAAACAAAGTACCCACAAACTATCACATAGGTGGTAGCCCCCTAAATATGGAAGACGTAATAAGGGATCTGGGGACCCAAGAAGATAGTAACCTCTCCTTTGATAATCACATTGCCAAAGTGGTTAGAAAATCCTTCTATGTGGCCCACCTAATCACAAAAGGGTTTGCATCCAGATTGAAAGAGGTCATTGGGCCCCTCTACGCATCACTCATCAGACCCATCATAGAGTACAATGCCCCATTTGGGATGTACTATACAAGACACCTGCAACAACTGGAAAGACCACAGAAGTACCTCACCAAGAGTATCACTGGCCTCAAGCAGATGCCCTATGCAGCTTGACTGAAGAAACTCTAGCTGTACTCGGTTGCATACCACCTACTCAGAGGTGATCTCTGCCTGACATACAAGGCCATGTCCAACCCAGGATTGATGGACATGCTCCACCTAAAGAAAACCATATCCCCTCGAGCCACATGCTCCAGGGATCTAAACCTCACCACAACAATAAATAGGACGTGCTGGAGGGATAGATTCCTGTCCCGGAAACTTCCCATGATCGGGAACAAGATTCCAATCTACATTAGGCAGAGCTCCTCACTAACCCTCTTCAAGAGAAACCTTGACGAGTGGATGGGAAACAGAAAGTTTACCCCAGAGATTACTTCAATGGCTCTGCTGGATAGAACTGATGTGAAGAACAAAAACTGGCAGGGAACTAATCTAAGGGGGCAGCGAAAGCCAACACATTCCTGCTATGCTTATAAATGCCTTCAGTCAGATAACCTAGTACCTACCTATGAACCTATACTGTAGCTGTTAAAGAAACCAATGCCCTTTCTAAACATGTTGAGAAGGAAGGTGTGCATCATGTTTTTAAATTGTTTGTGTTAGAAGCTATTAACGAAGGACCAAGAGGGGGAGATTTGATTAATAGGACAGAAGAATTAGAACAAAAATGGATAATTAAACTGAATGCAGATAAACCCCCAGGCATTAATGATGCAGTGTCCCTCAAACCCTTCCTCAAAGCATGGGCATTGAAGCACTGAAAGCTTTTTAAACACTTGTGTTTTATTCATATTATATTGACATGCCCTTAGTTTAACAAGATACACTAATTGTTCTTAATGTGTTAATGATCTGTAGGTTCATAGGTTCATAGGTAGATACTAGGCTATCTGCCCTAGGGCATTTATAAGCCTAGCCAGAGTGTATTTGGCTTCCGCCTCCCTATTAGATTAGCCTACTGTGCCTCTGTAAAGTAGGTCACAGAAGGTACCCTTTTAAGATTAGTTTAATGTGCCTCTGTCTAGCAGGGACACAGGAGAGATCCCAGGGGTGAATTTGTGATTTCCCATCCATGCGTCCAAATTTCACTTGAAGAGGGTCAGCGAGGGGCTATGTCTAACATGAATTGGGATTCTATTCCAGAGTGAGGGGAGCCTCTGGGAAATGAATCTGTCCCTCCAGCATGTCTTATTTATTTTTGTGCTGAGGTTTAGGTCCCTGGAGCGTGTAGCTCTAAGGGACTTGGATTTTATGAGGTGGAGCATGTCCATTAATTCTGGGTTTGACATGGCTTTGTACGTCAGGCATAGATCACCTCTGACTAGGCAGTAAGCAACTGAGTAGAGCTGGAGTTTCTTTAGTTGAGCTGCATAGGACATCTGTTTGTAGTCCATGATCCTCTTGGTGAGGTACTTTTGGGGTCTCTCCAGTTGCTGCAGGTGTCGGGTAAGGTACATCTCAAAAGGGGCATTGTATTCAATTATGGGCCTGATGAGTGGCAGTAGAGGGCACAATGACCTCTCTTGATCTAGATGCGAACCCTTTCGTGATAAGGTGGGCTATATAGAAGGTCTTTCTAACCACTTTGGCAATGTGATTATCAAAGGAGAGATTACGATCTACGTTGGTCCCCAAATCTCTAATTGCTTCTTCCATACTTAATGGATTACCACCTATGTGGTAATTTGTGGGCACCTTGTTTTTCCCAAAGGGTATGACTATGCACTTTTTAGCATTTAGCTTGAGGCTGTGGCTCTGGCACCAAGCATCCATCTCTGTGAGACCCTTTTGGAGGATGCTTGTGTCAGCTGGAGATTTGATTATGGCCCCCAGTTTGCAGTCATCTGCGAACTTTGTCAGCCATAATCCCCCCGTGTTAGCCTGAACCTCAGAGAAGTATATACGGAACAAGAGAGGTCCTAGAACTGAGCCCTGTGGGATGTCACTTGTAACTGGTTTGGATTCGGACATGGCACCTGCGATTCTGACCATGTGGGTTCTATCTCTGTGCCAGTTTGCAAAACATCTTGTGATATAGGGGTTGATATTTAAGCTGGTAAGCTTATTTATGATGCCCGAGTGGGGTATTGTGTCGAAGGCTTTTGCAAGATCCAGGTAGGCTGTGTGGACTACCTTGCCCTCATCAATGGCTTTGGTAACTGTTTCAAAGAAATCAACTAGGTTTAAGAGGCAAGATCTGCCCTTAACAAAGCCGAATTGGGTAGGGTCCAGTGTCTGGAGGCTCCCAATATCTTTGTTTATGAGTTCCATGATAATACGCTCCATAGCTTTACAGAACAGACTAGTCAGGCTTATGGGGCGATAGTTTCCGGGGTCCGTTGTGGCACCACCTTTGTGGAGTGGGACCACTGTAGCTGTACGCCATTCTTTGGGTACATATCCTGTAGTAAGGCTAAGTTTGAACAGTGACTTAATGTGAGGGTTCAGTTCTTCTTGGAGCTCATGTAAGACACAGCCTGGGACACAGTCCGGTCCCATAGATGATGTGTTTTTTGCTTTGGAGAGGGCAGCTTTCACCTGTGCATCTGTGATTTCAGGGAGTTTACATTCAGTTGGGATAGGCGTTTGCTCCTTTGGGGGAGAAGGGGGGGAGAAGTTTGCGCTGAATCTGTCTGCCAGGATGTTGGCTATGTCTGTAGGTTCGGTATATTTTGTACCATTATGCAACAATTCAGAGTTTCCACCCATGTTCATGACATAAGTATAGAAGGCCTTGTGATTGTCTTTAGTGTCTAGGGCAATTTTCCTTTTGAAACTGGCCTTTGATGATTTTATGAGGGATCGTAGTTTCTTGCTAATACTGATCAGAGATGCCTTCCCTTTTTGGGATTTTGCTCTGTCATGTAGTAGTTTCTTCCTTCTGTTGTATAGCTTATTTATGGCCGGGGTCCACCAGACTGGTCTCCTGTTTTTGGAGGAGTGAGTCTTGGTTTTATTTGGGATAGCACGATCCATGCATTCTTTTTGTATATAAAGTATTGCAGTTGTGTCATTTTCTAACAGTCTGAAGAAGCAATCTGGGTGGATCGTGAAAGCGCTCACTTTTGTTATTTTATTCATTAAAGTGTTATACTCTTGTCGTGGAACTCTGCAACTTCTTTTTCTCTAATATTTATGTTGGTGTAGTTGCTCAAGTTTACTCAGTACTCATTCTATTTTTGTTCTTCTTCAAAAAACACTGATACAGTTGATAAGGACTTCCTCCCGTTAATACTTGCAAAATTTCAGATAAAAAAGATTGCTTTGTCTAAACTTTGTGTGGGCCTCCTATAATCCTGACAACCTCATTTATGGGACAATACACTAAAACAAGGCATGCTAGCATGTCAGGAGCTCTCAATCAAACTCTTACATATCCCGCACAATGCTATCATACAAGACTGTTCCTATCTTGGCTTCAGAATGTAAGGAATGCAATGCTAATAAAAGCAATCCACTGAATTCTGTTTCTAAAGATTCTTTACAAATTCCACCAAGGGCACTATAAATAATTATGAAATTTGATTCCTTAAACTCTGTTATCAGTGCCTGGACCAAGATTTAAGAAAGGAATATGTCAAGTAACAATTATTTCCCCGAAAGGCAAGTGTATTAAACTGATGGATATTCCATTAAAATCAGACGGGTATCTCTTTTCATTGACAAATAAGTGCATGCAACTTGCAGCTGAAAACAATCTCTCAAAGGTTCTTTAACCTTACTACAAGAACAACAACTAAATCTTGAGATGAGATCTATAAGATTAAATCTAAGATTTATGGGACTACCAGAGCATATGGATGATGGAAAACCAGCTCAGGAGATTATACAAGAGATTCTTCCAGCCCTTGTTGTAAAAGGTAATTTGCCTTTGATATTATCTAATGTCCAGGACACTCCTCAAGGAGCTGGAAGCTCAAAACCTGGATATAATTACCCAATCATTGTAAGATTTAAGACCTTACAGAACAGGAGCAAGGTACATTTCAAGTCCCACATGATTCAAAATCTAATGTTTAATCAAGTTCCAATTTTGATTTTCCAATATCTACCTCTGGAGGTTGCAAATAAAAAAATATTATTTTCTGGTCTACAGGAACAGTTATGGGTCAAAGGAATTGTTTCCAGGTTTAAATTTCCAGCAACTATTTTGGTAAATTATAAATAACTATCTCTTTCATATTAAACTCCAGAAGAGGCATCAACCAAACTCACAGCTTTAAACATTTTGTTATGACCAACAGGGCAGGGAAAACTCCTCCCATGAACATTTTTCCATCTATTTTTTATTAGGATTATGTTTCTAATTTTTTTGTTTTTATTTTTCATTATTTTCTCTAATACATTTTCTTTGCTTTTTTCAGTTTTGGGTTCTGTTAGCAAAATGTGAATTCTCTAGTATAAAGAGATATTATTAAACATACACATATTAAAAGAGTGATACCACCCCTGCCTTACCAGGCTATAACTCATCTCACACATTTCGGCCTCAGAACTTGGACCGAAGCTCCAAAAGCGGTGGTGTTTCCATATTCATAAAGGATATGCACAACTCCAGACTGGTAGCCCAATATAATGCATCTGAGATACTTCAGGTGCAGCTAACATTGGGTAAGACAGCGATTCAGGTCATAGCCTGCTATAGATCCCCAACCATGTCCCAAGACTCACACTCCATGTTCTTAAGCACCCTAGAGAATATTAGGGTCCAACCTGACACTCTCATACTAGGCAACTTCAACTACCCCTCCATTAACTGGGAAAACTACTCATGTACCAATACACTTGCACAATGCTTTTTTGAATTCATTAATTCCAATGCCCTGGACCAGTTCATTCTTACCCCTACTAGAGGTAGCAACATTCTTGACCTGGTCATTATTAACATGGGCAACCGTTGCTCTATATCAATAGTCAACTCCTCCCTGGTTAGATCTGACCACAAACTAATCACCTTGGAAATCCATATCCCTCCCACCCCACCCCATGCCCACAAAGGTAATCACCATGAAAAACTTCTCCAAAGCTAACTTTGGGCTCCTAAAAACAAAGATGGCTAACTTCACGGCACCCATGCAAATGGAGAATAGTTGCATGACTGCTGAATCATACAACAGTGCACTGTAAGAACATGTACACAAATTTGTGAATCTCGTCATACCCAATAAAACCAAGACAATCTCCTCAAAACAAAGGTAACCAATCTGGTGGTCACCTGCTATAAACAAACTCTACAACAGAAGGAAACTGATGTGGAATAAGGCAAAGTCACAAGACTGGAAAAACTCCCTTAACAGCCTCAAAAAAAAGGTTGAGATCTCTCATCAAATCCTCTAAATCTAGCTATGAAAACAGAATTGCAGCAGATAGTAAAGACAACCACAAGGCCTTCTATAGTTATGTAAAGAATCTCCATGGCAATACCCAGATTAGCTCTGAGCTACTGCACAATGGTACCTCCTATACTGAGCCAACAGATATTGCCAATATACTGGCTGACAGATTCAGTGCCAACTTTACCTCTTTGTCCCCCCCAAAGGACCAATCACAATACTAGTAGATTGCCAGGCACCCAGTATTACTGCTGCAATGCACAGGTTAAAACAGCACTGTCCAAGGCCAAGAATACAGCTTCTATGGGACCTGACAATATCCCTGACTGTGTTCTACAAGAACTACAGAGTGAACTGGCACCTCACCTCTGTGCCCTGTTCAATCACAGCCTCACCTCAGGCTTTGTCCCTACCGAATGGTGCACTGCTACAGTCATTCTCTCCACAAAGGAGGAGTGACTACAGACCCCGGGAATTATTGCCCAATTAGCCTGACAAGTCTGATATGCAAAGCTATGGAACGCATCTTTATGGACCTAATAAATAAGGATATAGGGAATCTCCAAACTCTGGATCCTACACAGTTTGGTTTTGTGAAGGGTAGATCATGCCTGCTCAACTTGGTTGACTTCTTTGAGTCAGTCACCAGAGCTGTGGATGAAGGCAAGGTGGCTCATACAGCCTACGTTGATCTGGACAAGGCCTTTGATACCATTCCCCAGTTAGGAATAATTGAAAAACTCACCAAGATAGGCATCAACCCCTATATCACTAGGTGGGTTGTAAACTGGCTCACAGATAGAACTCACGGTGTGAAAGTAGCTGACTCCAAGTCAGACTGCTGACCAGTCATGTGTGGAGTCTCACAGGGTTCAGTCCTGGGTCCTCTCCTGTTTGGTATCTAATTCTCTGAAGTCCAGGCTAACACGAAGGGACTCTGGCTGACAAAGTTTGCAGATGATTGCAAGTTGGGAGCTATTATTAACTCTCCAAGTGATGTTGACATCCTACAGAAAGGCCTCAATGACACCAACTGGTGTCAGAACCCTGGCTTTAAGCTCAATGCCAAAAAATGTGTCATCATCCCCTTGGGAAAAACCTGGTTCCATTGAATTACCACATTGATGGTAGTCCACTGAACACAGAAGGGGTTATAAGAGGTCTGGGACACAGGTTGACAGCAACCTCTCTTTTGACCACCACATTGCCACTGTGGTCAGAAAGTCCTTCTCTGTGGCACATCTCATTACTAAGGGTTTTGCATATAGGAAAAAACAGGTCATTGTCTCCCTCTTCTCTTCTCTCATTAGGCCAATCATCGAGTACAATGCCCCATTTGGCATGTACCTCACTAGACACCTGCAACAACTGGAGAGACTGCAAAAGTACATCACAAAGAGGATCCAAGGCTTTAAACACTTGTCCTATATGGACAGACTCAAACAACTCCAACTATTCTATCTCATATCACCTACTTAGAGGTGATCTCTGCTTGACTTACAAAGCCATGTCTAACCTAGCTCTGTTAGAAATGCTACCTCTAAAGAAATCCCAATCCCTCCATACCAAATGCACCAGAGACCTCAACCTCATTACCACAATCAACAGAACATGTTGGAGGACAGGTTCATAACCCAGAGACTGTCCATGCTATGGAAGAGACTTCCCATACATATCAAGCAGAGCACCTCACTGGCCCTCTTCAAGAGAAATCTTAATGTGTGGATGGGAAATAGAAAATTCACCCCGGGGCTCACTCCAGTGTCTCTTCTCAACAGATGCCCTAGGAACTAAGGTTGGGTGACACAATGCCAGGGTAATCCTATGGGCTATGCTTGTAAAGGCTCCAGGGCCATTGGCCTAATACACACCTATGAACCTATGAACCTTAATAGAAGTTAATTTATAAAGAAATATAACATCACTTAACATAAATGGTTTGACTCCCCACATAAACAGATGTAAATTAATAAAGCTGATTAGGTTGTAGCCACTCCAGTGGCATAGAGGAATAAAGCTCTGACTACAGCCCAGGTGGATCAGGTTTGTTTAGTACTGTGGGAACTGACAGAGGGGCATGGAGGGATGGGCATGCCAATACTGGGGTGGGGGGTGTTGTAAGTGGACATCTCCAGATAATGATCCCTGGTGGAAGCTGGGGATGCTGCCAGAGGAGGCGTGGTCAGCAGGAGCAGTGGAGCTTAGCTGAAATGCTGTGGATTTAGAGGGATACACCATGGATTCCACACTGCATGCCCTCAGAATTGTACCATGTTGCCACAAAGGGGAGGGAGGAGTAACAGGGTTGGCAAAAGTAATACCATCCCAGATGGAAGTTCACATGTACTGAGCACCATTGCCTGCAACCTGTGACCAGCCCCAGTGATTACTGGAATAAGTCTGAGGCCATGGAGTAGCTAGTTTACCTGGTGTGGATGGGGCATGAGGGACTGGCCAGTAATAATGAAGGATGTGAGGGAGGGAAAAGCAAAAAAACTGATTAAGTAGTATTCTGCTGATGTAGATTTTTTGCAAGAGACTCATTTAATAGAAGGAGAACATTGAATGTTTTCAGACAGGAAACTTTCAAGTTACTCTTTAATTAATTCTGTTGATAACAAATCCAAATGAGTCATTGTCTTAGTTACTAAAAATTCTATTAATATAATAGACTCCTATTGTGATAATATTTACAGTGTTGTTTTAGTTAAAATGAAATATCAAAATATTATTTTTACAACTGGCTCATTATATGCCACATTTACTAATTATGAATTATTTTTAAAAGATTTAACAAATGGCCTCTTAGAGTTAAACTCTCATAATGCAATATTAGCAGGGAAGCTAAAAGTTGAATTTAAATCAAATTCAAGATTAAAGAATCAAACATTTCTAAAAAGCTTCCTGCCTTACTTTAATCTAAAAATTTTAAACCTACAAAGTTTTGAAATACTCTTATCTTTTTATCAAAAAATATTTTCAGTCTCTTATGTTCCATGCCAAGAGGGGCAAAAAAATATCAAAATCAAGCAAAGGTAGGTCCAGTGCATAAAGGTCGGCTTTCACAAATAGCTCAAGTGTAATAAATAGAGAAAACGACCAACACAGCTGAGCTAAAAATAAGCATTTAATAACAAAATAAAATTAAAATAGGTTAGCATTTTTACACCAGAAGGTGCTTCTTCAGACCATAAAACCATAATGAACACTCACAGTTTTTGATACTACTAGCAGCTGAAATTAATGATTCAAAGTGCGTAACGTCAAAACTGGCTTTAAAGAGATAGTATCATCGAGGCCAAAGCCTTTATCTGCTTGTAGCTGTAAAATCCATTTCAACTCAGTGCATTCTGTCTTATTTACAAGATCACCACCTCTCAAATTCAAGGGCAACAGTTCTAATACAATAAATTTAAACACGTGTGTTTGGCCAAGCTGATATACATCTTTAGCTAAAGCTCTGGACAATTTCGTTTTTTTTATATCATAGACATGCTCTAAAATTCTTTCCTTAAAGTGTGATTTGTCTTCCCCACATAAAAACTGCAACATGTGCAGCATTGTGCTAAATAAACCAAGTTGGTGCTTTTACACTCAGCATAAAACTTCAAATCTATAGTGCATCCAGAAACTGGATGCACAAACTTAGAGGTAGACAATATAAATTTGCATGCACTATATGAATTGCAGGGAAAAGTATCTGCATGATCTATAAATCTGTTATAGACCTTTTGATGTTGTTTATAACAAACCTGTTGCTTCAAAGATTTATTATTCTTGAAGGAAAATTTTAGTGCTGTACCTAAAGAATTCTTAAGTACCTCATCAGCCGTCAGACTTGGACAGTTTTTCTTTATAACATCACATAACTATATTAACATCTCTAGAATAAGTTAAAGTGATTATAGTGCCCTTCCGCTCATGTGAATTTTCCCTGTAAATTATGTAGTGCATATCAAGGGAATTTAAGCCTTACTTTAGAAATTAAGATTCCATGCTGTTTTTGTGACAGGTAATCAGCACTTTACTTACAAGTATTTAAATTAACTTAAAATCATTTTCATAAAGCAAAATGTAGCAGTAAGCCATACTATAATTGTTATTATAATAAAAAAAACTATCACAAAACCTGATCATTCTTCACTTATAGGCTAAAATACTTTATTTAGTTCATTTCATTTAAAGCAGCTAGTATGGATCTTTGTTAAAAACTGTTTTAGGAACTTGGCAAGCCACCCTATTTCTTAATCATATCAATGCAGTGATTTTGTATGCATATGGTTTCAGCTTGTGAGCAAGTGATGAGGCTATTTTTTTTTTTCAAAACACTGTGCCCCTTATGTTTTAATGCTCAAACTATAATCTGATGCCTAATAGTTATCTGTAATTTATAATATATTATACTGCATTGGTCATTTGGTTTATTCACATAATAACATGTTCAACATATTCATTTGTACTCAGAATACTGAGATGCAAACTTAGATTTGTTTGTACTAGCTAGTCTAAGGCAATGTTTTTTAGTTTAGTTTTGTTTATTTTTCTACATTTCCTATATACAGGCAAACCACATTGTTATCAGTTGACAAATAAAGCTATTTTTTAGTCCTCACTGGTAGCTATAAGTTAATCAAAAACATTATTCTTTTTTATCTTCAGACAAGTTCAAACTCAGAGCAGTGATTTTATTATTTGATTAATAAGAATTTGATTACAGCTTCCTGGTTTAGACCTCTTTATTGCATTTCCTGTGTATTAGCAATGCTTGTGTTACTTTCATTTACCACAAATCCATGTCTGTACAAAGCTATACTTAAGAGGGTTTGTGCAAGTCCAGCTCATACCAATATCCTTACTTGTTCACTTCTGGGTTCATTGTTATTTCTCAACCATTTTGTTTTTACAGATTGGTTTTTCAGTGACCTTCTCACTCATTGTTTTAGTTTGTTGTTTGGGATATTTTTGCAGTGACCCTAATGATAATGGACATCAGCTGGTTATAACAGCCCTGTGTTTCTAATGCTTAGTCAAACACTCTGCTTGTGCTGTGCTGATGACATCATAACAAGGCCGAAATATGCATATCCACAGCTAGTGGGGTTCGGCTTTATTGGCCTGGAATTGTCCATTAAAATGACGAAACAAGTCATGGGCATTTAGAATTGCCAGTTAGCTGAAACACCTGATGTTCATAAGGATCATTTGCATATATCCCATGCGTCTCTGATACAAGAGGTTTGAGAGGTCACTTAGTGGAAGTTCTAGTTTTGCTGGAGTTTTCATTTCGTTTTTACTGATTGGTTTTTCAGTGACCTTCTCACACATTGTTTCAACCATTTGTATATTAATAAAATAGCTAAATAGACAATGGTGGCTCGAAAACTTTATAACATAAGTTTGTTTATGTATACACAACACACCCACACACCCACACACACACACTCACACACACACACACACACACACACACACACACACACACACACACACACACTCACACTCACACCCACACATGTATATCTATGTATATAAATGCAGGCCTAATGAATGTAAGGATGAATGAACTTGTTTTTTTTAAGAATCGGTTTATAGCTCAGGCTATCTGCTATATACCTGTTAAGTGCATATTTGTGGGTTACTGTAGATGTCATGTACCTTAAACCTGCCAGCATACATTTAAAATCCAAAACTTTCACTTCTCACTTTATGTAACCATTAGATGAAGCTTGATTGATAATAATCTGCAGCATAGCATTGTTGATGGATGTAATCACAAGTAGGCATCTCTGATGTCCCTCCTCTGGGCTAGTGATCAATGAGTCTCAGTCCTCACCACTGACACTGGTGGGGAATGTTCACTGAGAAACAAAATAGATACACACTGTATTTTCAGATGAGCTCTCTGTATCAAGTATTATTTCTCTTAAGAGCACACAGGGAATGCACACTTCCATCATGGGGCTGGGCTTTCACTCCATGCCACAAATAAAGACTCCTCACAGACACATCTATAGAGTTGAGTCCTTATCTGGCTGTTCCAAGCCAAGTCCTCCACCACTTTTTCTGTGAAATCAGTGCACTCAGTGTCCCTATTTAAAGTAGCTGACATACACACTCTCTTTGAGATTTGATTTTCACACATAACTCTCACACACTTGGGAAAGGCAGGCACAGCTTACCCACTTTGCCACCTCCATCCAGACTGTAGATACACTGCAATCAGAACACCCAAAGCCAGCTACTCTAAGGCTTTTATCAGGGTACCAAATTACTCTTAGTAAAATTAATACTTATACAAATGGCAGTGGTAACCAAGTAGCAAGACTTTCAGGAACGTGAAGGCACAGTGCCACTAACTAAATGCAAGTGCTGTAAAAAGGACCAGCCACAATGAAAGGTATACATATACTTAATAATAAATAATAAAAAATAAAACATGAAAAAACTGAATGTCTGTTTACAATAAACATCCATCCACCAAAAGCAGCTTTTCAACCATAAACTTGTAAAAACAAATAAAGAAAATAGCGGTGTCTTCTTAGGTTACCACACTTTAATAAAACAATAAAATCACCTCCAGTTAGTGCTTTTGTCTCAACTCTACAGAGACTTCTTCAGACTGAGGTTAACTTCTACAAAATTATTTTTTTAAGACTTCAATTGTCACATGATTTAAACTCATCACACGATACATTCACTTTAAAATGTCACTTCCTATTCCTTCCAGGTTCCAAAAAGCTAACTTTGTGAAAATACTACAAAAAAGTTAAGTAAAACATTTAAAAATACACTAAGGAAATACTTTATACATTTCCTAAAATACCTAATACATTTGAAAACATTTAAGAAACACACTTTCACCAACATACTACTACACTATGGGCAGGATTCACGAAGCCTCCGTGTAAGAGTTACAAGGCTTACACGGAGGCTGCAGTTAAACGGTGTGACATCAGCATGCCATGCATATGCATGAGGGCATGCTGACTCAAACCCAAGGCTAACATGGTCCATGTAAGAAAGTAGGGGGCGTGTCCATAGGGCGAGCCCTGCAAACGGACACGCCCCCAGAAGAGTAACAGTCCCGAAAGCAAACCCCCGTGACAGAGTCCATGTAAATGTCAATAAACACAACACAAAACATGCCCCCACAGACTATTAATATAAAGTGTAAAGATGAATATGTTATATTTTTTTTTATAACTTTTAAAGATGTTTGCTCGTGAGTGCGCTCGTTTGTGCGGGCGTGCCCGTCGCTAAGCCACAGTTAGCAGTCAGTGGAAAAGCATATAAGATCTAAATAT
Organism: Protopterus annectens; assembly: GCF_019279795.1. Lineage (NCBI taxonomy): Eukaryota > Metazoa > Chordata > Ceratodontiformes > Protopteridae > Protopterus > Protopterus annectens. The sequence continues at coordinate 766,935,216 of NC_056729.1, forward strand.
GCAAAGTAAGCCAAGAAGCAATAGCGTAGTGGTAGAGATGTCAGCTGAAGAGGAGGCAGTCATGGTTCGAGCCCCCACAACATCAATTTTTATTCCTAGTGAAATAAGCATGAAACAATTCCATGACATATATGTACATGTATAAAATTATTTTTATGTAAAATGTAATGAAATGGGCCATGTATTATGAAGAAATGTGTGAAAAAAAAAAATGTCAGAAGTGCCCATAGCTGAGCTACACTCTAACAAGCTGAGTATATCTGCCCGTAGGTGAGCAGTGGTTTAACAGGTGTAAAATGAGTGCCCGGGGTTGAGCAGAGTTCTAACATGCTGAAACTGTGTGCCCGTAGCTGAGCTGAGCGTAATATGCGTGCTGACAGCCAAACGGTGCGTAAGCCAGCGTGACCCATTTGCGTGGAGCTGCGCACCGCGCAAACAAGGTAAACAATGGGCAACGTTGAGCAAGCTGTATCAAAACTGCCTTTACACAGACACACCTTCTAGCCTGTGTAAACAGTCATAAAATATAAAAAGCAATGGCCAGGCTCAAACTCAGGATACCATGCACCATAGTCAAAGTACTGAACCACTAAGCCATGACAGTTGCTCTTAGAAATGCAGTAATAGCATATATATAGGAATGAATGGAAAGTGAAGCATGACAAAGCAGGTTTTGTGAAGCTGATACATTTCCAAAATGGCCAATCACAGATAAGTGCGGGAAAAACGGCATATATAAGCCCCTTAGGCGGGAATACACAGCATAACTGATTGTGGAACTGACTTTGCCACCTCCATCCAGACTGTAGATACACTGCCATCAGAACACCCAAAGCCAGCTACTCTAAGGCTTTTATCAGGGTACCAAATTACTCTTAGTAAAATTAATACTTATACAAATGTCAGTGGTAACCAAGTAGCAAGACTTTCAGGAAATTGAAGACACAGTGCCACTAACTAAATGCAAGTGCTGTAAAAAGGACCGGCCACAATGAAAGGTATAGATATACTTAATAATAAATAATAAAAAATAAAACATGAAAAAACTGAATGTCTGTTTACAATAAACATCCATCCACCAAAAGCAGCTTTTCAACCATAAACTTGTAAAAACAAATAAAGAAAATAGCGGTGTCTTCTTAGGTTACCACACTTTAATAAAACAATAAAATCACCTCCAGTTAGTGCTTTTGTGTCAACTCTACAGAGACTTCTTCAGACTGAGGTTAACTTCTACAAACTTCTTTTTTTAAGACTTCAATTGTCACATGATTTAAACTCATCACACGATACATTCACTTTAAAATTTCACTTCCTTTTCCGTCCAGCTTCCAAAAAGCTAACTTTGTGAATATACTACAAAAAAGTGAAGAAAAACATTTACAAATACACTCAGGAAATACTTTATACATTTCCTAAAATACCTAATACATTTGAAAACATTTAAGAAACACACTTTCACCAACATACTACTACACTTTGGGCAGGATTCACAAAGCCTCCGTGTAAGAGTTACAAGGCTTACACGGAGGCTGCAGTTAAATGGTGTGATGTCAGCATGCCATGCATATGCATGAGGGCATGCTGACTCAAACCCAAGGCTAACACGATCCATGTAAGAAAGTAGGGGGCGTGTCCATAGGGCAAGCCCTGCAAACGGACACGCCCCCAGAAGAGTAACAGTCCTGAAAGCAAACCCCCGTGACAGAGTCCATGTAAATGTCAATAAACACAACACAACACATGCCCCCACAGACTATTAATATAAAATGTAAAGATGAACATGTTATATTTTTTTTATAACTTTTAAAGATGTTTGCCCGTGAGTGCGCTCGTTTGTGCGGGCATGCCCGTCGCTAAGCCACAGTTAGCAGTCAGTGGAAAAGCATATAAGATCTAAATATGCAAAGTAAGCCAAGAAGCAATAGCGTAGTGGTAGAGACGTCAGCTGAAGAGGAGGCAGTCATGGTTCGAGCCCCCACAACATCAATTTTTATTCCTAGTGAAATAAGCATGAAACAATTCCCTGACATATATGTACATGTATAAAATTATTTTTATGTAAAATGTAATGAAATGGGCCATGTATTATGAAGAAATGTGTGAAAAAAAAAACAAATGTCAGAAGTGCCCATAGCTGAGCTACACTCTAACAAGCTGAGTATATCTGCCCGTAGGTGAGCAGTGGTTTAACAGGTGTAAAATGAGTGCCCGGGGTTGAGCAGAGTTCTAACATGCTGAAACTGTGTGCCCGTAGCTGAGCTGAGCGTAATATGCGTGCTGACAGCCAAACGGTGCGTAAGCCAGCGTGACCCATTTGCGCGGAGCTGCGCACCGCACAAACAAGGTAAACAATGGGCAACGTTGAGCAAGCTGTATCAAAACTGTCTTTACACAGACACACCTTCTAGCCTGTGTAAACAGTCATAAAATATAAAAAGCAATGGCCAGGCTCAAACTCAGGATACCATGCACCATAGTCAAAGTACTGAACCACTAAGCCATGACAGTTGCTCTTAGAAATGCAGTAATAGCATATATATAGGAATGAATGGAAAGAGAAGCATGACAAAGCAGGTTTTGTGAAGCTGATACATTTCCAAAATGGCCAATCACAGATAAGTGCGGGAAAAACGGCATATATAAGCCCCTTAGGCGGGAATACACAGCATAACTGATTGTGGAACCGATTTGCAATCAGGATGGCAGGTGTAGGAGAGGGTAGTTGCTTCTGAGCACAGAGGTGGGGCATTGAGGAGTCCAAATATATGGTTTGGCTCCTCGTCCATGATCATGAGGCCCAACTCATGCAGGGCCAGGTCCTGTGGGGATGTGGGGAACATACAAGGCTGAGGCGTGGGACCGGTTGGCACATGATCTCACCAGTGCCACAGGAATACCAAGGACTAGTGAACAGGTCCATCACCACCATGTGGACCTGAAGCGACGGAAGCAGGACCAACTGAACCATTGGATCCAAGAGGCCCGGCAAATGCCCAACGCCCCACTACTGAGTAAGTTACATGTAATTATTTATGTAGAAAGTTAACCTAGCTGATATTATGGAGATGTCTATTACAATATTACTTCATTTATATTGCAGCTGCAGGTGTCTGTTCTGCGAATTGTCGAGCCTATGCTGATAGGCTTGTGCGGTTGCGCCACCAGGCAGGTTAGTAATTCTCTCCCTGTAACTGTTAAAAAATATAAGTATGACAGCTTGCAAAAGAGTGCAGTGTAGTCACCTATTAATATAAAGTGCAAGTAAACAGTGTAAGAGAGATTCTGCTAGTACTGTGTGATTACAGAAGTGTGATGCAGCCTGTAATCCAAAAATAAAAATGAAACAAGTCTGACATAAAGATGTACCACCTGTAATATAATAGTACATAGCCTGCAGCAGGCTGAAAATTACAGCTACACAAGCTGAGTAAAACACGTGTGAAATATATCCCCGTTTAAATTCTGAAACATGACACAAGTGAGACTGTTGGAAAGGATTGTTATAACCAAGTAAAACATGTCAATAAAGCCTAGAATTAAGTACCATCCTGAATTGTAAAAATAAAACAAGTGAGAGTGTGAGAAAGAGGTATGAATCCACCAATAAAGTTGTAATAACTCCTGAATAAAGTATACTGCAGTCAGTACAGAATGAAGTGAATGTGACAGGCACAACCAAACAGCAAAATGTGTGGAATAAAGTACTGAAGCTGGAATGTGTATCCCACAATCTGGATATGTTGCTCTCAGTTTGCAATATGCAGATAGTATGGTTGTATGAAATACCAAACATCCACAGTTGTCTAGAGCCATATAAAGCAAATGTAGCAGGATGCTGTAGCTGAACAGAGCCAAATATGAATGTGTATGAATACAAATGAAATGTATATTGATGTAGCAGTAACATTCCTATCACCAACATGCATAAGTTTACACATAGGAAACTGTAGTCAGACCTGTAGTGTGTATATATCTGCAGCTAGTAGAAATGAACAGCATATGTATAGGTATTTGATGTTGTTAATGAAATATTTCTTCACCCTACCCTATAACCACAAATAATCCATTCTACGTGAAATGGGTATGTGTATTCACAATTAACTCCCCTGGACAATTGTTCTGTTGGTTCATACATATTTGCATGTACGTTAATGCATGTGCCCTGTTCATACATCCAAACCTGATGGCCTGTTGCCATCACTCAACCCTGCATGTTGTTGGATTGTGTATTGTTGTTCATATTATGCATGTGTTATGCTTGCTGTTCAATGGCTTGAATTTATGGGTGTTTGGTTAATGGGAATACTAATGCATGCTGTTACAATTAATTGTGAATGGTATTGCACGTTACTAACCCAAACTGTCATTAAATAATGCAAAACATAGGACGACAGGGAAGGCGGGTTCCAGTGGACCCACCTCTCCCACCTCAGCTGGTGAGTTCACCTGGCAGTAGTGCCCAGGCCGGACCCTCCTCCGGTGGCCCTGTGCCACCTGCAGGTAGAAGCACTGCAGGGGATGGGGCTTGTCCCCCCTCTGCAAGAGTGGCCGGAGGAGAACATCCACTCACCCTCCGTAGTGTCTGGACTGTGGTGTGTAGGGAGATCAGGCACTCTGTGCTTGGGCCCCTACGCAGCTTGAGGCATGGGTGGCACAACTCATGGGCATGCTTGCTGCCCATCCTACACAGCCCCCAGCACAGCCCCGTCCTGGGCAGTGAAGGCACAGTGGCAACTGCCCATGGGTGGGGATCTCAGTTCTACTGTTGCCATCTATGGGCTAATGGGCTTGAGATATCCAAACATCCATCCCCGTCAATTGTGTAACCCCCCCACATGTGTCATACACCACCCCTGTATGCGTCTTGTTTGTCTTGTCTGTTAACCTCCCCTACCTACCTCCCCAGCTATACCGACTTCCTGTACCTGACATACCACTCTCACCTGAAAAAAAAAAGGGGCACTCTGTACCCACAAAAAAATTATGCCCCATACATAGCTGCCCATTTTGTACACATGTCTGCTGGACATGTAAACTGGCAATTACAATTGGATGTACAACAAATATTATTGTTGTCCTCACACCTCTCTCAGGGGTGGAAGGTTTCAAATTTCATACCAAATTACAAACATATGCACAGCTGCTGCTGATGAAGAAATGGGCAGCTATGGGCCTTTCCTACATCCCTCTTGCAAAACCCGAACTTGTTTTCCTACTGTCCTACCCTCTTTGTGCTCCCTTTTTCACCACTTTCCTATCTCTCCATTTTCTTTTCTTTAAAAGAAAATAGCGCAGGTGTGCGCGAGAGCAAGCACTTTTAAGCAGGAGTAAGTGGGTGTGCGCTTCTGTGCGCTTAGCTAAGCGTGTGTGCGCAAAGCTAAGCGACAGTGCACATGCGTGAGCTCCGTGCAAACCAGCGCTAACTCGCTTACAACTGCTTAAAAGTGCCTTAGTCACTCTGAATGACAAGGCCTGTAGTTTTCTCAGCAGCAAAATAAAATACCTCCGTCAGTCTTGAACCCAGGACCTTGGAAACAGTAGTCTGCATGACTTATCACTAAGCCATGACTGCTACACAAGAACATTGTGCTGAAAGAAATATATCATAAAATAGTAGGAAGTAATGTAAAGGGAATATAGCAAGTCTAGTACACAAAGCATGTCATGTATATTTACTGTCAAATCTAGTGGATTTGTAAAATAGTACTGCGTGATGAGAAACAGCCATGCTAGTTGGTAGCTGCTAGGTAATAATGTCACAGTAGCATCTGGCAAGCCACACACATACTCAGAGCAGGATAAACACTGCCATAGTTGAATAGTTAAGAGCCCAGATATAGCAACTGTGACTGAGTTACAGGGATGTTCCTGATGTGAAAACAAATGTCAACTGTGCCCCACTGACACCCTGTGAAATGTACTAACAGTAGGCAGAAATGTGTAACTACACATGCAATGGTTACTATGAATTACTGAAAGTATGCACCACTTGCTCGTCACAAATGGTGTAGTAATACATATGCTCGAAATAACCCACAGTCACAACTGCAGAATATCAGAATATTTCATTAGAGTATCCCACTGATATGTACCATTCCATGAGGCTGACAAAAGATGCACCTGAGAGTATCTGAGGCCTGCTCAGCAGCATGATCAAATACCCTTGTAAGTGTCAAGGCCCACACCATGGCCAGACCACACTGCATGCAGTAACACCCTACCACAACAAACACATAGGGAATTGCTGCCCAAACAGATTTAGCAAGCATTACAAGCTGTGAATGTAAATGGAAAATAGGAAAGCCATAGCAACACATTGCAGGAAAGACCCCTAGCAGGCATACAAGGAGTGAATGTAAAGGCCAAATATTGAAGCCATAGCAACAGATTGCAAGAGCCACTGCTATATACCAGTTACACCACAATCCCCACAGGAAAGCACACACACCCATATACACAGTATTACTAGTCGTAGGTGTCAGTTTACATACACGTGGAGAAGAGGACTCTGGAGGAAGGAATACTCAGCTTACAGAACAACGTGCATTGCAGTGTCTACAACACAGCCTGAAATATGAGAGACATACCAACCCTTACACTCACAGAACAGTGTCCACAGCAAACCAGCATGGCCCCCGCCCTGATAATCTGAAAGGGCTACGTCTACTTAACAGACCTTTTTATAGCACTGTCCTGAAATCACAGTGAGAACTGCAATCACTACACAACAGGCTGCATGCAATTAGTAAATGCTGGCTAACAATTGGTGCAGAGGCCATCACATGGACATGTGCAGATACCTACAAAAGCATCCTGTACTCCCAGTCCACACATGCAATACTTTCATTGCACCCGCTGGAGGTAGAGACAGAGAGAGAGAGAGAGAGAAAGAAAGAGAGAAAGAGAAAGAAATAAAAATATTAAAAAAAACAGTAACAGCAAAACAAAGAGGTTGACAGCAGGCCAAGTAACTGCAAGCCTACGCAAACAGCTGCAACAAACACAGGTAATGTAAAGTACTAGTATAATAGTCTACATACTGTGAACCCTCCAGATGTGTTATTGGTCTGTATCTATGTATATGAAGATGTGCATAGGGCCAGGGACATACTGCAACTGTCACTGAAAGCTCTACATACATATGTATGTGAAGGTAGCTATGTGCACATAGCAATGTAGGTTGTAGTGCAATGTACAAGTAGGTTGTACAGTAATGGATGTTCATCAGTAGGTTACTGTGTGTATACATATGTGGAACTAAAAAGGAGTGTACATATATATATATATATATATATATATATATATATATATATATATATATATATATATATATCATGTGTATACGTATGTATATCGAGATATGTATGTATATATATATATATAATATGCATATGTGTATACATAGATAGAGAGGGATGTAGACATACATAGACATATATAGTTTCACAGTGTTATAGTTTAGTACTAGGCTATCTGCAGACAGTGTATAGAATAGATTTAGAAAATTGCGCCTCTGTATAGTAGTGACACAGTGAAGACCCCCGTACATAATAGCATTAGTTTACTGTGCCTCTGTCTAGTAGTGACACAGAGATGACCCCTGGTGTAAACCTATGATCTCCCAGCCACTCGTCAAGAATTCACATAAAGAGAGTCAGTGAGGGTCTCTGCCTAACATGAACTGGGATCCTGTTCCACAGTGTGGGAAGCCTCTGAGTTAAGGATCTGCCCCTACAGCATGTCCTATTTATATTTGTGCTGAGGTTTAAATCTGTAGCTGTTGTGGTTCTGATGGATTTGGATTTTACGAGGTGGAACATGTCCATCAATTCCTGATTGGACATGGCCTTGTACGTCAGGCACAGATCACCTCTAAGTAGGCGGTATGCTATGGAATAGAGCAGGAGTTTCTTTAGTCTGGCAGCATATGACACTTGTTGGAGACCCTTGATCCTCCTGGTGAGGTACTTATGGGGTCCCCCTAGCTGTTGCAAGTGGCAGGTGAGGTACATACCAAATGGGGCATAGTACACAGTCATGGGCCTGATAAGGGAGGAGTATAGGGGTACAATGACCTCTTATGATCTGGATGTGAATCCCTTCATGATAAGGTGGGCAAGGTAGGAAGTCTATCCAACCACTTTGGCAACGTGAGTATCAAATGAGAGGTCAGTATCGATTAGTGTCCCCAGGTCTCTGATTACTTTGTCTGTACTCAGTGGGTTACTGTCTATGTGATAATATGTGGGTACCTTGTCTTTCCGAAAGGGTATGACTATACATTATGTGGCATGCAGTTTAAGGCCATGACTCCGGCACCAGTTGTCGGTTTCAGTGAGGCCTTTCTGTAGGATGTATGTGTCAGCTGGTGTATCGACTATGGCGCCTAGTATGCAGTCATCTTTGAACATTGTCAGCCACTACCCTCCCATGTTTCCTTCCACATCTGAGAAATAAATGCCGAACATGAGTGGTCCCAGGACAGATCCCTGTGGGACACCACGTGTGACTGGCTCTGAGTCTGACATGGCACCAGTGATCTTGACTTTAAGGTTTCTATCCGTTAGCTGGTTTGCAACCCATCTTGTGACATATGGATTTACATTTAAGCTGTTGAGCATGTCTATGATGCCAGGGTAGGGTATTGTGTTGAAAGCTTTAGTCAAGTCCAGGTACACTGTATGGACTGCTGTGCCCTCGTCAATGGCTCTAATGACTGATTTGAAAAGGTCAACCAGGTTCAAAAGGCAGGATCTGCCCTCTACAAAGCCGAACTGGGTGGGATCAAGTGTCTGTAAGTCCCCAATGTCTCTGTGTATGAGTTCCATAATGATTCTTTCCATAGCGTTGCAGACCAGGCTGGTTAAGCTTATGGGGCGGTAGTTACCAGGGTCTGTAGAGGTGCCTCCTTTGTGGAGTGGGACTACTGTTGCTGTATGCCAGTGTCCAGGTACATATGCTGCAGTAAGGCTATGGTTAAATAGCATTTTATGTGTGGGTTTAGCTCCTCTTGGAGTTCACGTAGCATGCAACCTGCAATACCGTCGGGTCCCATTGATGCTGTGTTTATAGCTTTGCTGAGGGCAGTTCTCAGCTGGACATCTGAGATGACAGGGAGGTTACAGTCAGCTGGGATAAGTAATTCCTCATGTGGGGGTGAGGGAGGGGAGAAATCTGCACTGAACCTGTCTGCCAGAATGTTGGCAATATCTGTATGTTCAGTGTAGTGTTTGTCACTGTGAACTAACTCTGAACATATCTGAGGGTTCCCACCCAGGTGTCTAACATAGCAGAAGAAGGCCTTGTGGTTATCTGTAGTGTCCATAGCAATTCTCCTCTCATTGTTGGCCTTGCATGTTTGTAGGAGAGAATGTATCTTTCTACTAGTGCTTTTCAGAGATGCCTTATCTTTATGGAACTCTGCTCTGTCGTGCAGTAGCTACCTTCTGTTGTTATACAATTTGTTCATGGCTGGGGTCCACCAGACAGGATGTCTACCCTTGGTGGAGAGGGTCTTGGTTTTATTTGGGATTGCATGATCCATGCATTCTTGGAGATGTCCGTAGAAAGCATTTGTGAAGGTGTCTGCATTGTGGGATGTGATTTCCACTGGCCCAATGGGCTTAAAGGATACCAACTCAGTTTTAAGAAGTGTAAAGTCGGCAATTGAGAGGTTTCTCACTGTAGTCTTTTGTGTTGTGGGAGAGGTGGGATATGTATATCCAGGGTGATTAGTTTGTAGTCAGATGTGACTAGTGAGGGGTATACTTCCGGTGTGTAGCACATTGTTTCCATGTTTGTGATGATCAGGTGTAGTATATTATCTCCCCTTGTGGGAGAGGTGACTAGCTGTTCCATTGCATTTGACTTAGTGAATTCCGGGAACCTTTGGGCTAGGGTGTTTGGGCTAGAATAATGCACCCAGTGTATGTTAGGGTAGTTGAAGTCTCCCAATATGATGGTGTGTGGTGGGACATTCATATCCTCCAATGTCTTCAGGAAGGCTGACTGTGGTTCCTGAGATTGGGAGGGTGGTCTGTAACATGCTACCAGTTGTATAGCTGCTTTGCCTATGGTTATTTGCACCTGGATGGTCTTTGATGCTTCATGTGTTGTCACTAACCTGAAGGTGTGGGTGTCCTTCATGAATATGGACACTCCCCCTCCCTTTTTGTTTTGGCCCGAGTTTTGGGGCCAAAAAGCATGATACGAGGTATAGCCTGGTACCGCTGGTGTGCTCTCAGGAGCCTTGAACCAGGTTTCACGTACTGCACAGACATCAAGATTGATAGAATATGTACGTACAGATATATGTAATACACACATACATATATAGATATATGTAGATACATATACATATACAGGCAGATCTGACTGACAACACATATGTCTGTATATGACTATCTCTCTCTCTCTCTGTCCAACCCCCTCTCACTCTCCCTCTGTCTATCTCGCTCTCTCTCCCCACATCTATATGTATATATCTATATCTATATATACATATTATATATATATATATATATATATATATATATATGTATATATATACAAACATATATATATATATATATATATATATACAAACATATATATATATATATATATTATATATATATATATACAGATATATACAGATATATGCATATCAATATATATATATATATATATATATATATATATATATATATATATATATATATATATATATATATATATATATATACTGAGTGAGGCACATGTGTGCAGATGTATTGCAACAGGTGCCTGGTGACAAAGGCATGGAGTGAACACCAGTGTGGATACTGGAGTACCATACCCCATTCCAAAACACTGACACCAGTAACCACCACATATGTGCATGCCTGCCCACCACTGCATGTGTCAGGGGGGAACAGGGGCAACAAGTATACAATAGGCTCCCCATTGATATACACAGTGGCACACTAGTCCTGTAATACCTGTACATGGAATGTGTCAGCGGACATGGTGTGTCAGCTATGGACATGTAGGTCACTGTACCCCTCTACACCCCACAATGTCCTACACGGTATGTACCTTCCATGACAGCTATAGATATGGAGAAGGACACAGACATATGCAAGTAACTGTGTCAATGCACTCAAACACATTACCTATGCAGAGTGACTGACAAGACCACAGAGTGCACACAGACTACGTACATAGAGGTTACCACTGCTGGACATAGTTCGGTCACACCCATGACAGTTGTCTAACAACCATGGTAACACCTCCAACATCCACAACACAAATTACTTATGTCTGTCGTCCTTGTCACTACAGTATAGAGCACATGGTGGAGGTACAGGTCCCTACCCACAGATACGACATACCCTGGAGTAAACCACATAGAATTAAGAAGCAAGGCTCCCCATGAGTAGATGTCAGACATACCCTTGCTGAATGTTATGCAGATAGGTAATATGCCATATGAGTCACCCTGTGTAACTGTTTGTAAGGAGCAGGTACGATCATAACACATGTGTCACAAGGGGCAGGGTAGCATAACAGTATGCTGCTGTAGGCCCAGGGCAAAAAGCATACTACCTACCTAAGACACAATGCACATCCATGAACACATTGCAAACCAAATATGTCAGGTGGAATGAGTGTGCCAGTGACTGGGTGCATGTTATGTACTGGTGTGATTGCTCACCATGACTGTCTGTCTGTCATGGTAGTGTGTGTCCTTGGTGTGAGGTCAGAGACAGATGTGTGAGGTATTGCGATCAACACATACTACATTGCCATATGTTGTGCTGTGTTACCCTGTATGTCACTGTGGTGTAGGTAGGGTTATGGCAAGTAAGAGTAGTGTGCATTACCAGTGAAATATGTAACGTGCATTGCATGCAGTGCATGGGTTGATAATGTTCCCCATACAGTAGCTTGATACAAACACCCAGTGTGAGGTTGTGCATTGGACCTGAACCAGTGTGCTGACTGCTGCAGTATACTAGTCTGTCGTATGGAGTGTGCCAGGTACTGTTGCACAGTTGTCAGATGAGCACTGATATCTGGTCATTTACATGTGTATCCCCCAATAGACAGACAGATGCTATATATGGTGGTTGTTATATCACTACAGTCGAGTATTATGTGTATTATGTGTGCCATAGTTTGCTGACAGATATTGCTGACATATTTTCCTTCTCCTTTTCAGGGCTATGGTTCACCAGCGAAACCCTGTGTACTCCGCTGCGGAGGAGGAAGAGATACACCAAAGCCTGGTGTGGGATTTTGCAATACTCTTTTCCCGCACCAGCCAGAACCAGCAGGAGAGGGCTGCACTGTGGCAAGACCTGGTCCGTCGGGTAAATGACATAGGCACACATAACAGGACATATGAGCAGGTACGCCATCACTGCAGTGATTTAATTAGAAATGTCCGTCAGCGTGCGTCGGATATCCACAGGCAGCAGCTTGCCACAGGTGGTGGGGTGGCTAGACATCCCCCCTCACCAGACTGGAGGGACTACTCCTAAGTGTTGTGGCTCCAGCCCAACAGCAACAGCAGCAGCATACATGTGTAATGATGGAGGCTGGAGCCACCCAGCAGCAGGACACGGAGCATGCAGGTAACATGCCATGTGTATAGTTGACCGTTCTGTACACTGTTAGGTTATGCATGTGTGAGGTGTGTCCTCGTATTGTAGCTGTAATCTTGGTAATTATTGTGCAAGAGTGATATTCTCAATATCAGCAGTAGACCTGTGGAAGCTAACTGTTGCACTACTGAACTGTATCATACTCACAGTATCAATGGCACAGTTGTGCCCACTGACAATAAATGTCTCATTTCTGCAAGTCCCTCTGGTGTAACAGCAAGGCAGCCTATCCATGCTGGTGAGTGTGTAATACCATTACCTTCAATACTCTTGATACTAACAGTAATAATAGGCTGAAGCAGTAGTGCTATGTGTTTGATTGCAGGTGTGTTTGTGTCTGTGTGTTGATATCTCATATACTGAGGTGTGTGCATATTTGCATGTGTGCATGTGTGCATGTGCCCATGTGTGCATGTCTGCATGTGTGCAGGTGTGCATGTGCCCATGTGTGCATGTGCCCATGTGTGCAAGTGTGCATGTGTGCATGTGTGCATGTGCCCATGTGTGCATGTGTGCATGTGTGCATGTGTGCATGTGTGCATGTGTGTATCAGTGGTGACTTTGTGTACACATTGTAAACTGTGTTTCCTGTCTTACTCCCACAGGTTCTGGTGCTGCTCTGGTGTTGTGCAGCAGGGAACCTGAATCAGCTGCTGTGGATAGTGATAATGATGATACCTGTGTAATGGCGCAGGTAGGTGTGCCAGCGTCCGTCACTGGTCAGCCAATTGACAGTACACAGCTGTCGACCCCATCAATGCACACAGTCATCCTGCCAATACATCCTTTGTCACCAATGTCCCTAGGTGATGGACAGGATACAGTGGGCATTGACCAGGGTAATGTGGTATCGGTGACACATGCATCCCCACACAGCAGCCATGGCCAGGGTCCTGACATGGTGCCACACAGGCAGACATCCAGGGGTTCTCGTGGGAGCATCCGTGGGCGTACCGCCCCTGTCAGACATGCCCACAGAGGTATTTCAACCTCAGCTATGTTTTTGGCTGTAATGCAGGCACAGTCACATATGGAACAGTACACCAGACAAGGTCTGAGGGAGCTGAGAGCATGTCGCACAGCTATGAGTGACAGTATGCGTGATGTTGCGGCTGCCATCCGTAACTTCACCGAGGTCATTGACAGACATTGGGGGGACACATTAGATCTGTTCCACAACTACATGTCCATGAGCCAGGGCAATGTTGGACAGTTGAGGCGTCGACGTGGCCATATGCCAGTAACAGCAGCAGCTGGCAGCTGTCGCAGACAACAACAGGCCCGCGGTCGCTCCCATAGTGCCAGCAGCAGCCCCAGCAATGCTGGGTCTGTGCTGTCATCAGACCGCCCCAGGAGACCACGTGCACGTGACTCTGGACAGTCCCAATAGGGACCTGTCTCCAGTCACCAACCACCTGCTTCTGATGACAGTACCCAGTCTGGCTTAGTACCCGATATGGTCCGTAGCACCCCTGCCAGGCACAGATACCGTGTCCATGGCCACAGACAGTGATTTGTATGACCTGGCAGGTACAGTCTGTGGCTGTCCACAAACACCTGTATATGGCAGCCATGAGGTGGGACTGTGTGCATACATACACACATGCAAATTGATAACACCTAGGGCTACCGCATACACACACACACTGCATCAACATTGCCCCATCTTGTACTGCTGTCCCACACCAACACACACACACAGACATGTGAATTGGTTGTATCAGTGGCAGACTCCGGCATACCAAGTACACACCCTGTGCATATGATGAAACTGTGCCACCTCCTGCAATCTGTAACATCGGTGCAGGAACAGGTTAACATGGTGCTGATGCACAGGGTGACTACATAGAAGTGTTGTAATAGTATAATGTTGACAACGGTACAGTGTAATGATATCATTGTGGGTATATACCAGCATGCCTGATGCAATTACAGTATGAATGTCATTGTATTGTTTTGTACACCCATAGTAATTACCATAGTGTACTGTCTGCACATCTTTGCATACTGGTGGTGAGGTTGTCAAGAGATGGCCACCTACATAGGTAGCACAGGGGATACGAAAATGTACATATTGATACTCAATGATGGTCATGTCAACTGCGAGTTGCATGCTGTCCACACTCGACTCTGCAATGAGGATGTTTGAGGATGTTGATATCTGTGCAGTAATGCACAACAGGTTCAAGACTCACAAGAGCACACTAGCACTACAAGGTCACACCTCATACCATGCATGACAGCACCAAAACACAGAACTAACTATGACAGGAGGGAGAGTCTCCATACATGTCAAGGATACTGTGGTGCCAGAACAGGTAGCATACATCATACTAAGTCTGGAACTGCTTAGTGAGGGCTCAGTGTCTGTTATTTCAAATGTGTATTATTACAGGTATGAGCACTTGGGTATCAGGCCAGTTATTCAACATTACGAAGGTACATGGTCTATACACTTGCGGGGGGTGGGGCTGGACCCAGCCCGTCTGACCTGTGAATGTCTGGGTACAGGCTTATAGTGCCTGTATATATGCACTGTTACCTACTGGAAGTCGTACACCTTGTTTGTTGTAGCATAGTCTACATACAGGCCTGCTGACTGCAGCTTTGTTTGTATGCATGTTTGCTTGTTATGTTCCTGAAACACTGATTCCACCTGCAGTGCAGATTTACAGTGCCTCTGTGGATCCCTAGTGACATCTGTATCGCTTACTGTACTGATGTCCATGTCTCACTTGACATAACATCACTGTTTGTCCTGTTTGCATGTAGGTTGCCTGTAACACATTGCATATGACTTACCTTGCATTTGCTCAAGACAGCATTCATATGCCAGCACTAACAAATCAGGAGCACTACACCCACACATACTCACCTTGAGTACCTTGTTCCCCATTGGCCCTATGTGTCGTTACTTAGTATGGGATTCACAATGCTATGGTAGCATGTGCAAAGGTCACCTGTCAGTCTACTCTCTGGTCCAGTTGGTGAATCTGTGAGTCATGTGGCAATGTTACAGCTGCCTCATGTACACAGACAACCCTCTCCCCTTCCCATACACTTACAACACATGTGAGAGATGCAACCACATAGTCAAAATGGGGGCTAAGCTCTCTTAACTCAGTACTGGCATACCCTGTCAGGTGGAGTGGGATACTACAGTGAATACAGTACCAGTCTCACATAGACCTGCCACAACCGCAATCCAATCACAGAAAAACACGGGTACATTCTTGGACTCTCAGAATAGCATCCTGCCTGAGCAGCTGACACCTGCAAAGTGGACACACAAGCAAACGTTAAGCCAGAGCAGAGCACGTGCAACACATAACTCACAAAGTCTGTGTGCCAAACAGTCACAGGCCATACGGCTTGACAACACACCTGCTACAGTTGTATGAGGTGCATCTATCGTCAGGTACACTGAGGTCCTGCTCACCAGGCTAAACAAGGGGAAGATCACGCTGAGATGCCCGTTGGGCACTATGATCCACCACATAACACAAGCATACAGTTCACTCCAAGGCATGTAGAAATATGACTCAGTCATTGTCTGTGCCAGTGTGTATGACCTGTGACGCACCTCCCTGGACTACATGTTAGGGGACATAGAGGGGCTCTCTGAGCTTGTGGCACAGGCTGGTATGACCCTGACCTTGAGTAGCATCTTACCCTCACCAAGAATGCTGCCACAATATGTAGACAGGATGATCAGTTTCTACAATTGCCTTATGCTTTGGTGACATTCAAAGGGGATCCAATGCCTGTCAGTGTGGGATTACATGCTGGACAAGTCACATTGCTTTGCTTGGGACAGCTTGCACCTGTCACCCATGGGCCGTTGTATATTGGCAGAGGCTGTTGCTACACACATAGTGCCTTTGTATGCAAGGCTGACATTACATAGCCACCTACACATGTATCACACGGGATAGGACACTAATAGTAATGCTACTCAACAGCAGTAGTGTAAACCTCAAGATGCATGCAGTGGAAACTGTCCTTAGCATGGGGTACAGCAATATCCATGCAGTAACAGACTCCTGGCTCCCAGGTGCACATCATCACTGCCAGGTCATACCTCATACCATGCTTGTCGTCCCCTACACATGCACCAAACCAGAACAGGGGGGATGTATCCAAAGGCACCTCAGATACACACACCCCCAGGTTGGTGGCACAGCACGAAGCATCAGAGCCTATCCATGTGCAACTAACAGTGGGTTAGACTGCCTTCAGGTTCATAGCCTGGCACACACCACCCTCCCATACCCAGGAAACCCACTTGGCCTTCCTGACAACACTGGGAATATGATGGTCTCTACAAACACCATTATATGGGTGGACTGCGACTACCCAAACATAGAGTGTGAGCATTACTCTAGCTCCAAGACCCTATCTGAAGGGTTCTTAGCATTCATTCCCTGCATTGCTACGGAACAACTTGTTACCACTCCCACAAGAGGTGACAACATGCTGCAGCTGTTCATCACCAACATGTGGACTATGTGCTCCAGACCAGTCGTGTATCCCTCGCTGATGTGATGACACCATCTACAACCCACACTGTATATTCACATACAACATGCAGTCCCTGCACAGAACACCACAGTCATATAGTTGTCTAATGCATATTCCATGTATTCACATGAGGCAGGCTTCGGACATGGGAACTATTGAAGTTCACAGGTACATATGTGTAGGTGGCACACACATACATCATGTGTGCATTCACATTACTGATATAATGTATGTCGTGCAATATTGGGAACAACACCCCACACACATGGACAAACTGTGTGACAAAAACGCACATGGCGTTTGTAGGATACAAACCCCTACCTAACTATGTTATGTCACTTGTGAGCGACGCAGTGGCAGAGTGTTCTATTTGCATTACTGTGAGGCTTGCTTCCTCCTGCTGTACTTATAGGGTGCTGACATCATCAGTGTTTAGACAGTGGAATATGCAGCATGTGTCGTGTTGTACTAGTTACCAAAAAGAAAATTTCTCTTACACATGGAATTGCACACGCACTACTCCCTCACACACATACTGAGCACTTGCAGGATTCAAACCCCTACCTAACTATGTTATGACACTTGTGAGAGACGCAGTAGCAGAGCACGCTATTTGCATTACTAAGAGGATTGCTTTCTCCTGCTGTACTTATAGGGTACTGACATCATCAGTTTTTAGACAATGGAATATGCAGCATGTGTTGTGTTGTACTAGTTGCCAAAAGGAACATTTCTCTTACACATGGAATTGCACACACACTACTCCCCCACACACACTGAGCACTTGCAGGATTCAAACACCTACCTAACTATGTTATGGCACTTGCGAGATACGCAGTAGCAGAGTGCGCTATTTGCATAACTGGGAGAATTGCTTTCTCCTGCTGTACTTATAGGGTGCTGACATCAACAGTGTTTAGACAGTGGAATATGCAGCATGTGTTGTGTTGTACTAGTTGCCAAAATGAACATTTCTCTTACACATGGAATTGCACATCCCCCACACACATTCACACACACACTGAGCGCTTGCAGGATTCAAACCCCTACCTAACTATGTTATGACACTTGTGAGAGACACAGTAGCAGAGCACGCTATTCAAATTACTGGGCATCATTTGTGCTCCTGACATATGTATAGTGTGCTGACATCATTATGTATGAAGAGGTATGTACATCTGTTACTATCCATCAGTACAGGGGAGTGCATATCTATAAATTAACTTTGCACAGGCACAGTGGCCTACTGTACTGCAGAGGCAGACACCAAATACACTGTGGATAGCCTTCTGTATTCCCTAGGGACAACAGCCTAGTATTGCACTCTACGGCCATATGTTTACCAGTCAGATGCAAGTATCTGTTGCTCATATACTGTTTGTGGGTCTTTATTGCCATAGTTTTCCCTATCTCTATGAACAACTTGTGTACTGTGGAAGATGTTTGCATATGAGTGGGATCCAGTACTTTACTTATGTCTCTGTTGTAATTTCACTGAGTGCACTGGGCAGATTTCTGTATTGTGGGAGGTTCCTGTGTTAACACATACAAATGCCAGATATGTGTGTGCAACTGCTGAACTGTGACATGGCCTAAATGTGTGAGCATGCCCAGTTCACAGTTTCTATGGCTTCTTGACTGACACGTCTCATTTATCTAAGTGTGCGAGCATGCCCAGTGT
The DNA here is from genome assembly GCF_019279795.1 of Protopterus annectens. Classification (NCBI taxonomy): domain Eukaryota; kingdom Metazoa; phylum Chordata; order Ceratodontiformes; family Protopteridae; genus Protopterus; species Protopterus annectens. The sequence goes on from NC_056729.1 coordinate 766,954,047, forward strand.
GAACTTTCCTTATGTTGGGATCTGTGGTCCACCACATTTGTGTTTGTGTGTGGACGTCATCTATATTTCACATGTACAGTTGAGTGTTGGACATCAGGTTGTGTTCTTACTGCCCAACTGCTTTGTGTCTGAACCTAACAGGCATTATGCTGTGCCTGCAGGGTCGCCATGGGATAGTTTGCATACAGTTGTCAACATCCTTTCCTACTGACCAAACAGTTGTATTGTCGTATAGTGTACTGGTGCAATACTTTCACTGTGGTGGACAGTATCATTGGTGTCAGTCCTATCACTGCTTGTAATATTTAGAGTGAGCACACCAGACTGGTTGAGGGCCAGTTGTGCAGATATGACCATGTTGCATTTTGTTCAGATATGGACAGCATAGTACATGATTGTCCAACATTGTTAATGTATTCCACAACTTGTGTGGACAGCGACAAACAATGGCCATGTGCCCTAGTCCATTTGTAATGCTAGTCACAGAGTGTTTGTCCTTCAACACACATTTACTGGTGTTTGCCATGACATATGTCAAGGTTAGTGTGCTGTGCCTCTGTCTACCCATGACATACAGGTGATATCCAGGGTACACCTACCATCTCCCATCCAGTCATCATGATTCCTCTGGATGACAGTCAATGAGGGACTCCCTGGATAACCTGTACTAGGAGTTTAGTCGTGAGTGGAGTGAGCTTCTGGGTTATGGACCAATTGGTACAGCATGTCCTGTTTATGTCTGTGCTGGGGTTCAGGCCTATCAGCTGCATAGGTCACCAGCATTCAGATTTTACATGGTGCCACATGTCCATTGATACCAGCTTGGTCATGGCTTTATACATCAGGCACAGTTCACCTCCAGCCAGGCGGTATGGCACTGTGTGGAGCTGCAGTTTGTTTAATCAGGCGACACATGGCATCTGTTACAGCTCTGTGATCCTCCTGGTGGGGTATTTGTGGGGTCTTTCCAGTTGATGCAGGTGTCTGCTAAGGTACATCCCTGAAGGGCCATTGTACACAATTGTGAGGCTGCTGATGGATGACTGGAGAGGCACATTGACCTACCCTGACCTAGCTGTGCTTACCTTCATGATTAGGTGGGTATATGGTATGTTTCTGTAACCACTACAGACACATGGTTGTCACATTCAGGATATCTATCACCTTGTGTCCCCAGGTCTCTTATTGCTCCTGATGTACTTACTGGGTTAACACCTATGTGGTAATTTCTGGCCATGTACTGTGTTTCCACAGGGGATGACTATACACTATACTGCATTTAGCTTGTTGACATGGCTGTGGCACCACTTGTCTGTTTCTATGTGTGCCTTGTGTAGGTTGCTTGTGTTAGCTGGAGGGTCCGATATGGTGGGCAGTTTGTAGTCCTCTGCGAACCTGTTCAGACAGAGTCCTTCCATGTTGGCCTGTACCTATGTGACATATATAGCATACAAGTGAGGTCCCAGGACCAAGCCTTGTGGGATGCCAGTTGTACCTGGTTTGCAGTATGACATGGCTGCAGCATGTCTGACCAGGTCAGTTTTGTCCTTGAGCTGGTTTGCAACCCATCTACTTGGATAGGGGTTTATAGTTAGGCTGGTGAGCTTATCTGTACTGACCAACTAGGGTATTGTATGGAAGGGTTTAGCAAGGTCCAGATAGGCTGTGTGATCCACATTCCCCACATCAATGGCTTTGGTGCACGTTTCACATGAGTCAGACATGTGTAAGGGGCAGGATCTGACCTATGACAGCCACACTGGGTAGGGTACAATGTCTGTAGGTACCCAATCTCATTATTCCTGGGATCCATGATCATCCTCTCCATTACTTTGCCAACCTAGATAGTCAGGGTTGAGGGGTGATAGTTTGCAGTATCCATTCAGGCACCACCTTTGTGGTGAGGGACCACTGTTGCTGTACACTGCTCTTTGAGTACATATCCTGTGGTAAGACTGATAGTGCGCAGTAGTGCTATTTGTTGTTCCATTCTTCTTACAGTACTTGTTGGACACAACCCAGGACACCATCTGGTACCATTGATGCTGTGTGGTGTGCTTTATAGATGCTGGCTGTTACCTCAGCATCTGCAATGTCAGGGGACCAGCACTCTGCTGGGATAGATATTTGGCAGTTAGGTGCTGGTGGTGAGTTTGCAAAGAATCTGTTAGGTAGGATGTTGGCAATGTGTGTGGGTTTGGTGTATTGTTTGTGATATTAGAGTACTGCAGAGCATATCTGTGGATTATCACCATGGTTCCTACCATCAGGTAGGACAGCTGTGTGATAATCCTTTGTGTCCTGCACAATTTGTATCATCATAGGTTTATAGGTTCATACTAGGCTATCTGCCCTGGCCTTGTTTGAGCATGGACAGACTGTGTGTGAGTTTCGACACTGCTTGCAATGTGCATATTATGCCCATGTAGGGTTTACTTTACTAGATGTGACACAGGGATGGCCCCCAGTGTACACCTACTATCTTCCATGAACTTCACCAGATTTCTCTTGTTGAGTATGAGTGTGGTGCTCAGCCTATCATGGACTGGGATTCTGTTCCAGAGTGTAAGGAGCCTCTGGGTTATGGATCTGTCCCTCCAGCACATCCTATTTATCTATGTGTGAAGGTTCAGATATCTCACTGTGGTGTCTCTGCTGGATTTGGGGTTTCTGCAGTGGAGCATGTCCATTCATTCTGGATTGGACATGGCCTTGTACATCAGGCATACATCGCCTCTGACTGGGCAGTATGCTTGTGAATTGGGCTATGGTTTCTTCAGCCAGGCCGCAGATGTCAAATGTTTGGACCCTTTATCCTGTTGGTGAGGTACATTTGGGGTCTTTCTAACTGCTGCAGGTGTAAGGTAAGGTACATCCGAACTGAGGCATTGTTGTCACGTATGGGCCTGATAAGGGATGAGTATGGGGGCACAGTGACCTCTCTTCATGTACATGTGCATCCTTTCATATTAAGGCGGGCAATATAGCAGGTCTTCCTGGCCACCTTGGCAATGTGAGTGTCACATGACAGGTTACTGTCCACTTGTGTCCCTAGGTCCCTGATTACTTCTTCCATACATAATGGATTGCCACCTATGTCATACTTTGTGTGTGCCTTGGTTGGTATTTGTTGAGACATTCATACTCTGCAGTGTCTTCAGGAAGGCTGGCTGGGGTTCCTGGGTTTGTGAGTGTGGTCTGTAGCAGGCTGCAAACAGGGACGCAGTTTGATCCACTGTTACTTGCCCGTGGATAGTCCATGCTGCTTCTTGCTGGGGTACCAACCTGGGGGTGTGGTTATCCTTGGCAATTACTGATAGCCACACTCCTATTGTAGTGTGTTCCATGTTTTGGAGCTGTAGAGCATGGTATGAGGCATAACCTGGTAGTATTAGGGTGCTCTTCTGGGCCTTGACCCAGGTTTCTGTTACAGAACAGATATTACCATTCTCCATGCTGTGGTGGGTTTGGTCTGCATGCACCTTGCAGATTAGACTTCTGGCGTTGGGTAGCATTACATCCAGGTTGTTATCCCTTGTGCTACCTATGGTGGTGGGTTTGTGTTTAACCTATTCAAGGCACAGTGGGGTTGACAACAGCCTTTGCCAGTATCCACACAGCCAGGTGTGCTGGGTGCGTGCCATCCCTAGCAGGTGGGGCATCATGTCTTGCTCAGCATGTCAGCCCAGGCTGTCAGCCATTTGTTCCCCCTTGCTAACAGCAATACTTCAGCCAATTATAGTACTTGATCTTGTTGTCTTCATAGTATGGCATCATGCTTGGTGAAGGTGAGATATTAGGCAGGGTCTTCATGTTTGCATATACTAGATGGTGTTACATTGCTTAACACATGGCAATCATGCCTCAGGTGGTGCTGCAGGGCTGCCTCTGTCGGATGCACATACTACACTCCCTGTACATGTTTGGAAGCAGGTTGTGTCATGTTAGGCATCCCTGTTACTATACAAGTGAGTCAGAGAGGGGTATCATTCCCAGGGTTCCTACTGAGCCAGTGTATGTGCTATGCGTTGCCTCTTTGCCAAGGCCAGGGCATACTGGGCATGCCTCCTTCTGCCTATTGGGGCAGGCTCAGGTTGTTCCTCCTCCGAGTCACACCCTGCCTGTGATGGCCTTGGTAATGGTGGGGGGCTGTTTGGCCCGGCCCTATGCTGGTCCTGCTGCAGCTGTTTTCGCAGAATCATATTATGTAGCATAGCACATACCATGACAATTTGGGTACATGTAGTTGGTGAGTACTGCAAGGCTCCACCAGATGTGTCCAGGCACCAGAACCATGACTTGAGCAGCCGAAACACTTGGTCTATTACATTACACGTTTGTACGTGTGCCTCATTTTGGCGTTCTTGTTCAGGCGTGTGTGCTTTTCTGATGGGTGTCATCAGCCACGGCTCCAGTGCATATCCTGCACCCCCCACTAGGTGACCATGTGGGATGTCCCCATTGACAAATGTCTGGTACAGCTGCGTCAAATGCCAGATATGGGAATCATGGTAGCTCCCAGGGCAGCCAGCACACACATTCATTATTATGCCCTGGGCATCACACATGACCTGGCAGTTGATAGAGGGGAAGCCCTTGCAGTTAATGTAGGCCCTTCCCCGCTCACCGGCTGGTGCTTTGATGCGCATGTGCGTGCAGTCTATTGCACCCACTACCTCAGGGTATTCCGCTATTTGATGGAAGAGACGCATATTGCTGGCCAATACCTCATGGGAATTGGGGAAATATACATGCTCACCGACATGTGCTAACATGGCATCCAGGAACTGGTGCAGTACCCTGGAGGCTGATGCCTGTGATATCCCCATCATATCACCAGTTGGTCTCTGGAAGGTACCTGTTGCTAGTATTCTTAGGCCAACACATACCTTGGTTTCCCCTCTGTTGGTTCTGTGTGTGAGGCGTGGCCTGCACAGCTCAACAATTTGTTGCAGGATGTCTCTGTCCACTCTATAGCGCTCCACTATCTCCAGCTCATGTAACCCCTGGTAGGTGACCCTGGGCCTGTACACTCTTCTCCGTCTCCTCACTGTGGGTTGACTGGCAGCATTTGCATTGTCACCACCCACAGCAAGTCTCCTATGTCTCCTTATAACAGCTATGGCAGCCCCTAGCATGTTTGGTCTGAGTGCAGCTTTTTCAGTTTTCACTTCTACTAGCTTACTCCTGTCTTGAGAGAAACATACTGCAATGCTGTTTGCAGTGTTTTAAGTGCTGGGCTGGGCTAGTATTCTGCCTGTGTAATTGCCTGCTTCTGATTGTTTTCACCTGCTAGCTCTACCAGTATTCCCTGCTAGCTTCCTACTATTTCTTCTGCTTCCTTTTTCCTCTCTGTTTCCTCAGGGGGGAGCAGCGCACATACCAGCGCAAACACACTCACACTGGCTACCACACGCGCACACATGCTTACACGGACTACAATCTGCTTATTCGGGTTAAAACGCATGCACACCAGCGCAAACAGGTTAATAGATCTTTACACAAGCTCCTATATGCTTACTCTGCCTTACACGCACGCACTCTGTCTTACTCGCGCCTCCCAGTGACACACAAGATGCATGCACAGCAAGAAACTTTGGTGTTGGCCACAGTGTACACCTTCCATTTCTTGACTTTCCCATGCTTATCTGTTGACACTCCTCTTTTTATGCTGTGTGATTGACATCTTTCACATACCACTTTGCTCCAATGAGCTGGATTTTTTCCTGACATTCCCCCCTGTGATGTCACCTATCTCCTACTCTGTCACTCCCCCTTATCTAACTCTTACACTACACGGAATGTGCTCATTTGCTATGTGGCAGTGTGATTCACTATCCTAACACTCATTTACATAGGATTGCCTAATAATGCTTAGTTACATGTCTTACACTCAGCTTCCCCCCTTAGCAACCACTAGACGGTGGCCATGTTGTTTTCGGTCTGCTAGTCCCTGCATTGCAAATCCATGCATTATCCCACATTTGTGGGTTTCATACCTTTATTTTTATGTCTTATTTAGTGCAACCCATTTGCGCGGGGCTGTGCTGCATTTAAACATCGCCGATCGCCGAAAAAAAATATATTTTATTTCATGTTTGCTTCGGGTTACTGTTCCAATGGCCAAATATTTGGCCATTGGCATGCTGCCTGCAACATATGCACACTTTATTTGGAGCTGTCATGGCTCCATTGTGTTATTTGCAGTAACGTACTCAGTTGTCAACTGAGTACATTTCTGCACCTAACACGACTCTTACACGGGCTGGTTTCAGCTTTGTGGATCGCTAATCTGCCTCATTTGCATGCCTTTCAGCTGCAAGTGAGGTAATTAGCATATCCACGCCCTGCGGTGTAAGAGTCATTTTAGCTGGTCTCTTACACGGTATTTCGGGCTGTTCCTGGATCGCGATGGCTGCATGGAGTCTTACATGACTCTTAGACTCCGTGCAAGCCATCGTGAATCCTGCCCTATATGTTTTTAAAAAGTATTACTAATGTTTGAGCCTCCTTCTTTTCAAATACATAACAAATTCCTCCCTATCATTTAAACCTGGTAGGAAGCAGGCATTAAGTTTGATCTGCCATAAGTATTCTAGCCAACCCAGCTCTTCTTCTATATTCATAACAGTAGTATCACTTGGAAGGGCCTCTACTACCAAGAATTTATACTCTCTTTTGCAATTTTTTTAACTTATAATGTTTGCTTAAAGCATTTGTTTCATCCCCTCTCTGTATTGCATATTTGTGCTCATAAATACTTTTATATAGCTCTCTAGTTGTTCTGCCAATATAAAAGGGTTTACAATCCAGGCAGGTTATTAAATATACAAAATTTTTCGATTTACAATTAAAAACACTTGGAACTCTAACCAAATTCTTACCCACCTTTATTTCTAAGGAATCTGTGTATAGAAATTTGCACATATTACAATTAAAGCATCTTATCATCCCTCTCTTATTTGTTACTTCCTTTGGTTTATTTAGTTTAGCTTGAAATAAGTTCTTATAATTTTAACCCTCTTCTGCACAAACTTTGGCTGTTCACCTATTTTGTTAATTATTTCACTATTTGTTTAAGCTTTCCCCAATTATGATTTACCACCCTTTTTATTGCGTCTGAATCTACACTATTTTGTATGGTCATTGCTGTTCTATCCTTATATTGTGTCATACAAGATTCATTTCTTGTTTTACTTTTTTCTCTCATCTCTATTTGTTCATGTAATATTTTCCTCACTTCTTTTTCTGGATATCCTCTAAATTCCATCTTAGAACAAAAATCTTTCACCTCATTTTGAAAATCTTCATCTTTATATGTTAAGTTACTTATTCTACTTAACTGTCCCTTTATTATATGAATATAATAAGAGAGGGATGATAAGATGCTTTAATTGTAATATGTGCAACTTTCTATACACAAATCAAAAAAATGTTGTATATTTAATAACCTGCCTGGATTGTAAATCCTTTTATACTGGCAGAACAACTAAACAAAAAGTTCCAATCCCTAGAAGCTCTCTTAATGCTAGAGAATGTTGACATCTGTGTGGTCACTAAGACATGGTTTAAAGCGGCGGAGATCACACTAACAGTGGTAGGTTATAATACCTTCCACACATTTAGGCCAGCTACTTCACAGGCAGGGACTAAAGCTGGAGGTGTCTCTATTTACATCAAAGACAAAATATACGTTAAGGCTGGTCAAACAGGACAATGCACTTGAGCTGCTCCATGTTCAAATCACCAGAGGCAAAATCCAATACCACTTTCTTGCAAGCTATAGGTCCCTCTCTATGACCCAGGAAATCCATACCATGTACTTAAACATATTAGAAACACTAACCATCCAACCCAGTGCCATATTCATTAGTGACTTTAACAACCCCACTATTAACTGGGAATCCTATACGACACCAAATGTACATGCATACATATTCCTGAATTTTGTAAACACAAACTCCCTGGACCAGATACTTAATACACCAACCATGGGTGCAACCATACTGGATCTGATCCTCACTAATATGCGAGAGAGCTGCACACCCCTACTGTAACACCTTCCCTGGTAAGGTCAGGCCATAAATTGGACTCCTTTAAAATAAAAATAAAACCTGGACCCCAAGCTAAATCTGGCATATTCAGGAACTATTCTAAGGCTAACTTCCTGCTATTAAGTGAGAACCTGGCAAAATGTCAAGCCCCCATAAACCATGAGAGCACTGCTGCCTATGCAGAACTGTTCACAGTACAGTACAAGCATGTTAATAGCTGCATACAGGCAGCTGTACCCACCAGGAAAAAGTATGGCATTAACTCAAAAACAAGCCACCCTGGTAGAATCACAAAATCAGTGGGCTGTATAACAGGAGGAAGAAAATTGTGGCAAAAATTAGGAGGTGCAGCACCCAGCAGGATAAAAACATTCTCATCAAATTAAACAAACAACTCAGAGGACAAATAAAGTCTACCAAAGCCAAATTTGAGGTACGTTTGGCCTCTCAGGCCTAGGACAACCACAAAAGCATTCTTTAGCTATGTCTGCAACCTCAAAGGCAATACACAATTGTGTGCAGAGCTCATTGTTAATGGAGCCACCTATACTAAGCCAGACAACATAGCAAACCTTCTGGCTGATAAATTCAGCTCCAACTTTACCCCTCTCGCCCTCTCAACCTTCCCCCAGGAAATATCATCAAATATAATTCCCCCTACTATCACTAGGGAACAGGTCCTTAATGCTCTCTCTAAGACCAAGAACACTGCATCAATAGGCCCAGACAAAATCCCAGGATGCCTTCTAAATAGCATGAAACATGACCTATCAGTCGCTCTGGAATTATTATTTAATTGTAGCCTCCAAACAGGTTCCTACCTTAAAGGCAATAGTCATCCCTCTGCACAAAGGTGGGCCATCTACAAACCCTGGAAACTATAGACCCATAAGTCTCACTAGTCATTTATGTAAAGCCATGGAAAGAATTATCATGGAGAATATCAGTACAGATATAGTAAACTTCTAGACACTGGACCCTACCCAGTTTGGTTTTGTCAAGGACAGATCATGCCTACTCAACCAGGTGGACTTCTTTGAGAAGGTGACCAAAGCAATGGATGAGGGCAAAATCGTTCACACTGCCTACCTTGACCTGGACAAGGCATTTGACATAATACCCCACTCGTGCATTATTGACAAACTCAGGAGGTTATGCACAAACCCATATGTCACCCAGTGGACAGCCAACTGGGTCACAGAGAGGACCTAGGAAGTTAGAACTGGAGAGTCTACCTCTACAAAGAGGCCAGACACAAGTGGAGTCACTCAGAGACCAATCATTGGACCGTTCTTTTTTGGCATTTACTTCTCAGAAGTCAAGGCCAATGTCATGGTCTCTGGCTGACTAAATTTGCAGATGATTGCAAATTAGGAGCTGTCAATGAATCTCACACTGACACAAATATGCACCAGGAAGGGCTGACACAGACAAACAACTGGTTTCAGAGTCATGGACTAAAACTAGATACCTAGAAATGCATAATAGTATCCTTTGGGAAGTCATCCATCCCTGATAACTATCATATTGACAACACACCCCTTAGAGCTGACCCAGTAGTCAGGGACTTAGGGATACATAGATAATAATCTAGCCTTTGACCATCATGTGTCTACAGTGGTGAGGACATCATTCTATGTTGCATAAGCTGTAAACAAAGGTATGGCATCTACATCCAAGGAAGTCATAGTTCCACTGCATTTGGCATTCATCAGACCTATCATTGAGTACAATGCCCCCTTAAGTATGTACCTAACCAGGCATATTCAACAACTGGAACGTCCACAGAGGTTTCTCACTAAAATAATACAGGGCATAAGTAAATTGTCTCTTATAGACCACCTCAAGGCTCTATCCCTGTATTCAGTCTCCTACAGGCTTTTGAGGAGAGCTCTATGCCTGGCATACAGGGCATTGTCAGACGCCACTCTGATGGACCTCCTGCATATCCACAAAACAAACAGCACCAGAATTACTCATTCTAAAGACTAAACCTTGCCTGTGAGATAAATAGGACATGCTGGAGAGATAGGTATGTATCCCAGAGACTACAACATCTATGGAATAGGTCTCCATTCATGTGAAGCGGAGTTCCTCCCTAACCCAATTCAAGTGCAACTTGGAAAATTGGATGGGAAACCAGAAATGTATCCCCGGTTTGGCACCTATGTCTTTAATGGACACAGGTAACCTGTAAATGGTTAATCTCCCAGGCCCTTGCTTATACTTATCAATGGTATCAGAATTTGTCAGAGATTTGGGACGTATGGCTAAGCTTAAAAAGGCCCTTGTGGTCATTAGCCTAGTGAACACCTATGAACCTATAAAATACTATTAGTTATTTCATTCCAGTAATAAGCACTTTCTTTCCAATGTGAACTGGTAGATTTCAGTTAGCTTTTTTAAAATAGTGGGGATCTCATAATTAGAAAACAGGTATTCTATACTTTGTCTGAGAATATGAGAATCTGCTTTACAGACCGGGAATGTGCCTCAGCTGAAGAAAACGATAAAAAGAATGAACTCTATTTAGTGAAGAGGATACAACTGCACAACAGATGTTCACCTGTCATCACACATGGTATAAGTTAACCTGTGGGGGCAGTCTTAATGATCATCTCAGGTCTCACAGTCAAGAGCAAAGTCACTGACTCAGTCAGCAAGTTCCTGAGATTAGATGTTTGCATTGTAACCAGCTGGGTTCATTTGTGGGCCAAATGTCCACAAATGCAGGAACAGGAAGGGGAAGAAAAGCCATGTGAGGACTGTAGCACAAGCAGTATCATGGGATTTATTGTTAGTTTTATTTTTTATATTTGTATTGTGTTTTCTTGAAACCACAGTTGCTCCAGATAATCTCAAGGGCCAGTCCTGTAACCTGATAGAGGGTTAAAAGTACTCAAAACAAGAGACACAATATGAGACTTAACTATTTTACCCCTGTGTTGTTAATGCAATCCACTCCTGTTAAGGACCATGGGTGGGACACTTTTTCAGAAGCCATTGGTCATGGTTAATTTTGACTGGGAAGGTGGACAAGGACACAAGCAGGTGACAGTTATTGATGGTATCCTGGTATGTGCTCTTTTAGAAAATGACCTTGATGAAACAGTATCCTGTATTCTTGCAGTTACACACAACCAGGGATGGAGACAGGCATGAGAAAGGCATAAGTGTAGAGACAAGGTCTGTGCACATACTTCCAATAGAAGCCACAAGCCACAGTCTTATTTCAGGAAAAGAGCTAGATAATACCCCACACTCCTGACTGGGAGTTACTGGCATCAAATAATGCTGGGCTTCTTCTGAAGGTGGATACATCAAGGAAGGGATAGTTGGTGTCACTGAGTTTAAATTTGACCCACATTTGTGAAAATATGCTAAACTTCTTATGAAAAATGGAAATGGATTATGAAGAGACTGAGATCTATGATAGGCACATCTCTGAGATTCCACCTTAGAAAACATGAGGAAGATGGCCAAAGGGTCTTCTGACATGCAAGGGCAGGGGTTGTCTGTCTACCAGAATGAGGGCTTATTGTACAGGACTGTGTCTAGATGGAAAAGTGAGACAACAGTTGGTATGTACAAATCTCTATGATCAGGCACGTCTGGCCATAGTCCATAATATTCTCTTTCATGATATCTAGCCATAAAATATAAAGAGAATATCTGTGTTTTTTTATTGGCAAAAAAATTACAAACTCTTTTACAGTGCATTGTGGCCAGTGTCAAAAGGTCAACAAGACAATACACAAATCTGAGGCTGATTTGGTACCTTTGCCTGTTAAACTGTTTGAGAGGGCAGACATGCATAGTATAGGAATTCTTAGCACCCCACACACCACAGGTAACCTTGGTAGTGATGCATTATGCTACTATGATATCTGAGGCCACTGGCTTTGTCTTCTACTGAGGCAAAAAGGCGAGGATTACTCTTTTTAAATTTTCAGCAAGTAAGGTTTCTCTAGGAATTACTGACAAATAGAGATAGTAACTTTATGTCAGACCTGCGGCACTTTCTTCTGGAAATGCTGCAGAGAAAAAAGAGTTAAACATTACCCCCTACTACCCACATACAACCGATTTGATGGAGAGATTTAACTCTGCTTTTAACACCACCGTGAAACCACTCACAGACCAACTTAACTGGAATCAGACAAATACCTGCCCACTCTTCTCTTTGTATACAGGAAAGTGTTAAAGAATCTACAGATTTTCACCATTTAGGCTACTTCATCATCATAGGGTGGCCCATTCTGCAAATCCATGATTCCAACTAGAGTGCACATGTACTCCTTGGTGGTCTCACTTCTTTTAAGAATTCCCAGTGGTAAATGCTGTAACTTTTAGCCTTCACAATGTGGAGATTAGGTAATGGGTCAGGGCTCAGTTAACAGCCAAAGCATAGACTGGGCAAGATGATGTTGGCTGTTCCTGCCTACATCTCCCAGGTTGGATCCGTCAACATCCAAGCTGCTAATCATACCTGGTTTACCTGGTCAGACATTTATTTGTCAGGACTGGTACTGAGGCTAATGGGACCCAACTCACAGTATACTCTGTGCTATATTTCCTTGGTATTTCTTCCATTCCTTCCCAGAATTCACTCCTAGAAGACGCTACTAACTATATGGTGCTCATTCATATGTGCCACTGGCAACTCTCTGACAATCAGAAGTCACTGATGAACCCTACATTTCCCCAGAATCTGGTCTCTGGTGTACATTAATTGTAACTAATGAAAATTAGAGGCACAGTATTAATATGACCATTCAGATGATGTCTTGAGTATGGGAGAAGTCATAATCCAGTGCATTAAGTACTCATAAATACTGTGAAGTCTGGAAGCAGAGATAAGAGTGATAAGAAGATATAAGGGGTGCAGTGATGAAGAAGCTGCAAGGACAGGGGCTCAATGTACATGCATACATGCTTGACAGGAAGTTTAGAAGTATTCCAAATAAACAGTTTATCATCAATGTTGAGTGCCTCTTCCTCCATAACATCATCCCATTTTGCCATAAAGTGGTCAATATTCCAGCATTATTGACTAAAGCTAGGAAATTAGTCCAGGTGAGAGTCTCATTTTCTATGAATCAGTTCATCATGAATGCATTTGCACCTGCAGCCAACTGCAGAATTTGCTTCCTAAACATAAACAATTAGCATCCATTTTTACTAGCAATGTACAGGAAAATAATGTGTCCCTAATTATTATAGCTTTTCAACAATTTGCCGGTATAAAACATGGGGGCACAACTAATACTTATATATTTTCCTTGTATCCTTTTAATTTATCAGATTAAGCATTAAAGGACACCACAAAGGGGCAGTATATCCTTACATTATACTGTTCAAAGGTGTCGACTTTGTTTCATTTTTAGCAATTATATTTACATACAGCATTTCTCCAGGAAGCTAAATGTCTTATGTCTTGCTCTGTTAAGACTAAGAATAAACATGGAAGCCTCTGACTGTTGTGTCTTTTGTTACCAAAATAGAACAGGAAGCAGAGGAGTCAACAATCACAGCAGAAAATCAACAGTTTTAACTGTGAAAATACCACATAGGTGATCTGATACTGTAAGAATTATCAAACATATGGCCTTGACTGTTTCACATTTAGAATAATGTCTTCATTTTTAGACGATAGCGGATAAAGAACAACAGATTAGAAATGCGCAATAACCAAGACAGTTACGTAAGTGACCTGGAAAAATGTATTAATGGACAATAAAATTCAGGTGCCTAATATTAATTTCTGCACTGATTACAAGAGGAATCCAAAACATTAACTGAATGTATATTATTCAGGTGTCATAGTAACAAAGTGCTTAGAATATGCTAAACTACATTGTTGGTTTCAATAACACTATAAAATAATAAAAACAGAAAAGGTATTCACTGTCAAAGAAGGTGTGAAATTAATTTTAAAAATCCATGTTTCATATAACACTGTGCATTTTGTTGTATGTTTGCTTTGTTGGTTGGCTATGTGTGTTGCACCAGTAATGCATACATTTTTATATAACTACTCTACTTGACTTTGAGTTTAAAGCCTTGCAGTCTATTGCATATATCACATCAGAATATATTACCTAAGAGTACATCCTTTCAACCACTGCTGATAAAAATCAAAACACCTGCTTCACTGCCAAAGAAGAGCATACCATGATATTAGCTAGTATGCAACATTAGTTGTATGATGTTTTGGTTCATTTTTTTCCTTCAGATTCTTACAAAAGTACTGTATAAAATGTCTAGAATGTTATTAGAAGAAAAAAATCGGATGTAAAATAAAAACAAGAAGAAATAATTCTACGCACACCTTCCTCTTTAAGGTGGTACAGTCATTACTCTTTCTCAGATGTTACTAGACAATCCAAAACTATGACAATACTATGTAACACTAATCCAGCTAGACTAAAAGTATACCACAAAAAAGTAAGCAAACACACTGAAACATTGGTTTAATATAAGAGCCCTTAAGTAATCATTGTAATTAATCATTATGGTAGTTAATCATTATCTTTGATGTCAGGAAATATATCCAGAGGTATGCTAACATGAGATAATGCTTTCCATAAAAATGCCTTTCCAACAATTGAATTCAATAACTAATGGCCTATAGCTATACTATCCCCCTTATCAAAAATCCTTGAAAGAGTAATACACTCACAACTGATGGAATACCTATTAGAAAACAATTATCTACCCAGCAACATGGCTTTAGACCCTTCCATAGTACCACCACTGCACTTACATCATTCACCAACACCATCAATCATCACAGAAATAATGGACTTCTAGTATCTGCTACATTCTTAGACTTATCAAAAGTGTTCGACATGATAACCACCTCAAACTTCTTCAATCACTCTCTACCTTAAACCTTAGTACTTCCTCTATTACATAATTCAAGAGCTATCTGCCAGGTAGGCAACAGGCAATACAATGGCAGAACCAAATATCCTCCCTACTGCCTGTTTCTGTAGGGGTCCCCCAATGCTCCATCTTACGTCCCTTACTCTTCACTCTTTTAACCAATCAACTCCCATCCACCACACCTAAAGTCTTCATTGTCCAATATGCAGATGATACCACTATAATCTGGGCAGCCCCCTACACTCGATCACCTCCTCTCCCTAACACAAGAATGCTTCTCACTAGACGAAACGTGGTTTACCAAATCACCAGCTCATTCCTAATCCAACTAAAACAAAATTACTCCTCTTCAGCTCTCATAGATCCTTATCCCTAACAGACAACTTTGCCATCATGTAAAAATTACAATCCCAAGATGATAAAATGATGAGTGCAACAAAAGGAGAACAAATAGTAGAAAAGCACTGGAAGCAACACAGCAGACAATCCAAAGACAGTATCCAATTTAATGAAAATAGTAAGCACTTTTGAGGGTCTACCTCTTCATCAGACTAAAAACAAGTAAATGATAAAACAGGCTCTTTAAATACCTCTCCCTTCCATAATTAAATACATCAATTAATGCATCAATTAAAACATTTAAAAAGATAGCACATGATTTATCTTAATGCATATGCTAATGCTTAAGCTGTCTAACTTTAAGGAAAGGTTTGATGGAAACCATACTATTTAAACCTGGCACGTTATCTGCTCGCAGTAACATTATCCATGTCCAAGATATAACAAATTAAAGAGAATAGTGCATTAGCCATGCATGTAAAGAACAAAGGTAGGGAACACACTTTTAAGTTTTTGGCTTTGGAATTGGTTGCAGATAGGAAAAGAGGAGGTGATATGAAAAATATCAATGAAGCCGCAGAACAGAGATGGCATCAATGAGTCTCACCATGGAGTCACCTAAAATTAGGATACTGGATTGTGTGGTCACTTGTCTTTGCCTTCTGGGCTTTTGATTTGAGGCAATTTGACTCTTGGATGTATGTTTCACTGTGAGTGCTGCCTGCATTGTTTGTAAGGCTGCTGAGGATATGTGTTTCTTAGGTGACATTTGGGAAGCCTTGGTGGTTTTAAAAATGTTACTTTTAAGAGCCTTAGAATATGTAAGTCTATATATCCGGTCTGATCTTTGCATGATTTGGTTAGTGCAATGTTTACTGGTACTGACAACCTGCTTATTTGTAGTGGCAACATGTGAGAGCATTGTCTCCTTTAACAGTATATAACTATTTCTTTCACACACTGTCTCAGTTTGTTTAGGTACTAGGTGGCTGTTGTCAGGTTACAAGAGACAATTTTTACATTGTATCAGTATGCCTACTTCAACTGGACTATCTACAGAGGCAGTGGGAAAGTGCAAATCCATGGTTCCAGGTGCTTATTAATGTGGGCTGTGTAGATCCTAAGAGGTCAAGTGTCCGGTCTCCTTCAATAAACTCATTACACTAAATGAAGTTTGATGACCTTTATTAAACTTCCATAAACATAACTTCATTGACCAATATTTTAATTTATTAATCACATCCACATCCACATAACTGGTAACTATGGCAGCATGACCTCATTCACCCTGACTAATCACAGCATCCACATCCACATAAGTGTTAACTAGGGCAGCATGACCTCATTCACCCTGACCAATCACAGCATTCACATCCACATAACTGTTAACTAGGGCAGCGTGACCTCATTCACCCTGACCAATCACAAGATTCACTTCCACATAACTGTTAACTAGGGCAGCATGACCTCATTCACCCTGACCAATCACAGCATAAACATCCATATAACTGTTAACTAAGGCAGCATGACTTTGCTCACTCTGACTAAATAAGCAGCGTCCTCACCTCCTCTGACTTATATAACTTATCAAGCAGCAGAATCCCATTGCTCAAGTGCAGATGGCCTAGAGGAATTCATACATTTCTTGCATGAAACACAGGAGGGAAGACTAATATTAGCTAGGGACTTCAATTTACCAGAAACAGACTGGAATAATATTGATTCTACAATGTTAGTAAGGAAATTATTCACAGCATGTATTCAGAAAATACAAAACATTGTGTGTTCCCAAAGAAATTACTGTAACTTCAAGTCAAGTTTTACCACCACTGATGTGCAGCGATCATGGGTTTATAAAGGTTAATTTGTTGCTAGATAATTCTGCCAAACTAAAATCTAAGCCAATGCACAGAAGGTTAACTACAGATTATATGGAAGCAAAACAATCATTATGTAAAACTAACTGGAGTGAGGTGTTCTGTGTAAAAACTGCAGACTGAATGTGGAAAGTTTTGAAAGAGAAATTGTTTGAGTGCAAAAAATCAAAAAAATGTTTAACATCAGGATCTAGGCATACAATATCAGGGAGGAATCTATTTCCATAATAACAAGATACATCTGATTAAGGTGAGAGGCAAATATATAAAAAATGGAAAAGAAGTCAAACTACAACTTTGAAAACTGAAATAAGCTGGACAAACAGATTAAGAATAGTGTGAGACAAGATCAAGAAACATTTGAAGAAAATGTATATAAAGATAATGAGCATAATAGGAAACCTTTTTATAGATACATAAGATGTGGAAGGAGTAAAGACACATAAACTGATAAACTGCATGCAGATTCTAAAATTTATTCTCAGACACAACAGATTATAGATATATTTACAAAATCTTATGCAAAGCAGTTTGGCACCACAAAAGGGGTGATAAGTTGTCCTAGTGACATCCAGGTAACCCCAGATACTGGAATCAAATTAGATTATATTAAAAAAGAACTGCACAAACTGGATTCAAATAAAGCACAGTGAGCAGACGGAATTAGTAACAATGATCTGCAAACACGTCAATAAAAACTTATAGTGCCATTATATCTGTTATTCACTAGATCATATAAATATGGGGAGAGTCCTCAAGATTGGAGACATGCGCTTATCAAACCTGTTTTTATGGGAAAGGGGAGTAGGACAAACCCAGAGTCATACAGACCCTTAAGTCATGTTGTAGAAAAATAATGGAGAAGGTAATATTGGATAAGTTATTGTCAGAACTGGATAGGTTAGGACTTGAAACCATATATCAGCATGCATAAATTGAAAACAGATCTATTACCTCCTGTAACATGATGTTCTATAACAATATAATAACAGCTATGAATGAAAAATTGTGCTGTGATGTAATTTATATAAATTTAACTTCAGCATTTGACAGGGTCATACACATAACACTGATCAATCAATTAGTGCAACTAGGTATTTATGAACTCTTGATAAGATGGATAGCTTCATGGCTAACAAATCAGATATGGCAAGTATCATACAGCAACTGGACAGGCAAAATCCTTGGTTACAGTCAGGGTGCCCCACAGGGCTCTGTCCTATGCCCTTATTTGTTTAGATTGTATCTTTCAGACCTAACTTTTTCATCTGAGGTTTTCTACAGTCTATATGCAGATGACCTGAAATTGGGTAAACTCAGTTCAAAGATGGCCGCCATTCTGTAGGCACTGCATATCTACAGCTCTTCAAATATTCAGAATAAAATCTAACCCTGTGGATATACTACAAGCTTTTCTACATACATTTTTGGCTAAAATTAAACCACTACAGTTAAATATCGCTTGAGAGGTGAAGGAACTTGAGGGAATTAAACAAATTAACAGGATTGGAACTGATTGACTGACTGACTCTGAACAGAGTACTAAACAAAGGAACTGTCTGAGTAACAACCTTGGCTATTTACTATTCAGTTATACTAAAGTTCTGCTTCGCTTCACAATGTCAAAAGAAGACAAAAGTATGGAAACAACAACAACAAAAACCAAATTATCAGAACTTCAGTCACCAGAAAAAGATTTAACTTCAAAAAGGCAGAAGATTACAAAACAGCAGGAACTTTTAAAATCTGGAATGAAAAATAAACCTGATCAGCTGGCTAATATGGAAGATATTAAAACTGCTTTGCTACCCATCCAAGAAGCTTTGAAAGAGCTATCTAAACTACATGCAGTCAAATTCTCGAAAGGATGGATAAATCAGAAGCCAGAATATCTGAAAATGAAGACAGAATAACACTGCTTGCAAAAAAAAAAAAGACATTCATGACCTAGATATTCAGTCTATGCAAAATAAAAATCTGGACTTGGAGGCACGATCCAGGAGGAATAATATAATTATTAGAGGAATACCAGAATCTGTCCAATACAATGATTTAACTTCAACTATTACACAAATACTTGAAATATTGTTCAATGACTCTGACATGGCTAAACAAATAGTTATAGAAAGAGCTCATAGAGCTCTCAGAGAAGCACAAGCCTCAAACATACCTAGACCAGTATACGTCAAAATACTCAACTACCAGGACGTAAACAAAATAATTTTAACTGTTAAAAAAATGGAGGTTATATTATGTGGCACAATAATAAAGTTTCCATGGCCCAGGATTTACCTTTGCAAATAAGGCAAGCTAGACAAGCATTATCTGCATACTGCAAGTTCCTCATTGAAAAGAATATCAAATTTCAAATGAAATACCCTAACACATTAATTTTTTCAGTCGATGGCTCCAAATACTCCATATCTACAAAAAAAAGAAGCAAAAGTTACCTTTCTGAAGATTTTTAAGTCTCTTCCTGCTTCGTAAGCTTGATCTGGCCATCCAGTCCGTTTGCAGCAACGTGGATGCTGGGATTCTATTATTGCTACATCTCGAGGCTTAAAAATCCTTTGTTTGCTCTCTTTTTTTCACCAGGCCTCTTGGTAAATGTTTATTTAGTTTTTTTTACAGCTCCAGATCGTCTGCGAAGATTTTTCGAACTTTTATGGCTCTTATGAACTGAACAAGCAACAGGAAGTCCTTTGGGTGCTGCTGAGGATCTGGAAGGCCGTCCTTTTAATGGTTCCCAGGACAAGATTACAAGCTCAGGAAGCAGGAAATTTCTGTTGAAGAAGGGAAAAGTTATTTAGACTGTCATAAGAGCATTTGTGGACATTTAAAGTATGTAAAATGTTTTACTGATTCAAAGGGAACTGTGAATTCATTCAGGTATGAATACAATTGAGTTAATGCTGTAGTAGCTTAAAATGTGTTAATTAACTGATTGTTTAGAAGTAATACAGCTTTACCATAATTATTCTTTTTCCTTAGGTATATTATGCTGAATGTTGATGTGTTGATAACCTTGTATTATATTTTATTATTTGTTTTTCTTTTATTATTGATATGTTCTAATACTGCAAATGGTTAGATAATAAGGTGATTTAGTGATGGGGTACTTAGTAGGTAAAGAGTCCATAAGATATTACATTGTGGGTTCTCCAGGAATGTGAAGGTTATTTTGCTTATATACTGGCATGTGGTTCTGACTATTTTGAGGATTGTGTTACTCAGTCATCATTTTATAAATTTAATTATATTAGTCAGTAAAGTGAAGTTAGAGTTCTAATTTCATTCACCATATTTGCAGACATTACAATTATAGATAATTTAGGCTTTACAAATAAAGTCAGATCCAAATATGATACTCAAATGTTAAGTACTTGCTTTCTCTGTAGTTCTTTTTTCTCTCTTCCAATTGACAATACATATGGTGAATTATCTTTAATTTAATAATTCTACTGTTTAATAGGGGTAGTGTCTCATATTTGATTACTTTAGATTTAAATGAGGTTGTTAGATAACTTAATGAGACAACTAATTAGTATAAGTAATAACATTTGAGAATTATTAGTGAGGTATGACAGTAAATATAAGTGTAGTTAAGATGATTTACTTGATAGGTTTAACTAAACAGTTTGTTCAAGAGCTGTGGATATTTATCAGTGTTTATTAGGGAATGTTTTGGTTAGGCTTTGTAGAGTTAGATGTAGCTTTTATAGGTTTTTTGCATGGTTTTGATGTTATATTTTGTAAGGTAAAGAATAGATATTTAGTAAGGTTACTTACCCATAAAAGTTTTAACATTGTAAAAAACCTATGTATGTCCTGGTCCAGGGGAGTAGTGGATAGGCACTGGTTAGGGATGGGATGTCAAGATTGCTTCCAGACAGTATATATTGTGCTAGTATATTTGAATTTAGTATATTTTCTCAATTTTAAAGTATCCTTAAATGAATTAAAGATCTTAGTATGTGGATAATAGATTCATGGAATACTAAAGGGCTCCAGAACTTGAAAAAAAAGGAAATTATTTCTTCATTTATTTCTCCAGTCAAAGGCATATTTTATTTTATTACAAGAAACCCATTTGACCAATGACCAATGGGCTGTTCTTAAGGATAAGAAATGGATTAGAGAGGTTGCAGCTTCAGAAGGGACAACTAATAGTGCAGGAGTGGCTATTATTATTAAAAATTAGTATCAAGAGAAAATTCTAGATTTTAAAATAGACAAAGAGGGAAGATGGTGTTATGTGATTCTTTCATCTACCCTTTATGATAAACCTATTCTACTTCTTAATATATATGCCCCATGTACCAATCAACAACTTTTTATAGCATCACTTTATTTTATCCTGAATCAATATAATAATTGTTATATAATAATAGGAGGTGATTGGAATACATATCAAGATCCCAAATTGGATAAATCAAGTTCACACAGGTCTTTTAATAATCAAGCAGTAATAGCATTAAAGGAACTTAAAACAGATTTTAAATTATATAACCCATTTAAATACACAAACAATCAAATAAATTCAAATAACTTCACATTTTTTGTGGTCTAGGATTGATTTTTTCTTGATTTCAGATGTACTAATTAATGTAGATCCCTGTGTATCTATACAAGGGATCATTCTAGAATCACATTAACTTTTAATAAGGACATTAGAAATAGTATGCGTCATAGAGGTTATAATTGGTCTCTAAATCCGAATTTATTAAATAAAGAAGATATAATTAAAGAAGTTCAAGAGACCTTTAATCTTCTACTAGTTAATCTCTCCAAACACCGACATCCACCTGATATAGAATGGGCAAAGCACAAATAAAAGGAATCTTTCTTCAAAAGGCTACTTATTATAAGAAAATACAAACTAGAGACATACAAGAACTGGAATCTAAAATTAAGCTATTAGATCAGGATTTAATTGGGAACTATAACAAACAAACTGAAACGGAGTTATTAAAATGTCAAAAGGATCTTTTCTTACTACAAAATAGTAAATTGTCATTTTATGAACATAAAATACTGGTAAAATACGCTAATCATATTCAGACCCCATCAAAAGCACTAGCATTAATCAATCGAAAATACCTTCTCAAATTCCTGAAATACAGTTTAATAATAAAAGATATACCAATATTGAAGACATTATGAATACCTTTGAACTAATATTCTCTCAAATTTATGGCGAGCATCAGGGATTACTTACAAATAAGTTTAATAACGATTTTCTGCAGAAGATTATCTTTCCGAAAATTGGTAATGAATCTCACGTGGGTTTAATTAAACCAATTTCCTCTGAGGAGATAACAGATACAATTAATAATTTGAAACCACATAAAGCTCCAAAGTTTGACTACTGAATTTTACAAAACTTTTTGTGATATATTAGGTAAAATACTTCCACATGTATTTAATTATATAATCAATAGTAAAATTAATGATCCACACTTTAATGCTTCAAGAACAATTCTTATACCTAAAGAGAATGCAGATCTTCAAAACCCAGATAACTATAGGCCTATTTTACTTTTAAATATAGACATGAAAATTATGACATCTATTTTAGCTAATAGATTGAAGAAGGTAATAAACTTAATAATATCTAATGAACAAGCTGGTTTTATAAATGGCAGACAAACTACTCACTTCATACACTAATTTCTTATGCCAGTCATAGAAATCTTAATGTATAATTGATGCACAAAGCTTTCGATAGAGTTAATTTAAAATTTTTGTTTGATATTTTACCATATTTCAATATACCCCAAGACTTTATTTAAACATTTAAA
This sequence comes from Protopterus annectens, assembly GCF_019279795.1. Lineage (NCBI taxonomy): Eukaryota > Metazoa > Chordata > Ceratodontiformes > Protopteridae > Protopterus > Protopterus annectens. Next base: position 766,977,006 of record NC_056729.1, read on the forward strand.
AAACTATATAATAAGCCCTATACAACTCTATACATTAATAAAAATTTCTCAAAAAGAATACAAATTAAGAATGGAACTATACTATTCAATTTATATTTAGAACCATTATTTCTTCATATTAAGCAAAATACATATCACAATGCCCCAATAATATATGGTACTAAAATATCCATGGCTGCTTTTGCTGATGATCTTAATATTTACTGTACGACACCTGTTTCAGATACCAAGAAAATACTAAAGGCAGTGGAAAATTTTGCAGAAATATCTAATTACAAAATAAATTTAAAAAAAAATGTATTTCCTTTAAAGACGCCTAAACCCTTTTCGCTTTTACCATTGGTACGTCAGTTAAAATCCGAAGAAAAAATAAAATATTTAGGTATTGTTTTTTCAACAGATAATAGAGACTTCTATGTGAACAATGTTAAGCTAATTTGGGATCATATATTGTCTGATTTAAAAAGATAGAATAATCTGAAATTACCAATAATGGCAAAGGTTTCAATTATTAAAATGAATGTACTCCCCAGAATATTATATATTTTTCGAGCTACTCAAGTCTCAATTTCTAGGAAATTCTTTAAAAAAATTCATACGGAATTAGTCAGATTTGTATGGGAACCTAGAAAAACTAGAATATCTTATGACAAATTGATGACTCTGAAAAATAAGGGTGGTTTAGACTTACTGAATTTTGAATTATATTATTTAATAATAAATGCTAATAGAATTCTAAGAGTGGATAACTTTGACATGTCCAGTACTAAATGGTCACCCAATTGATTGGTTCTGAATTATAAACATGTTGTTAGATTGGGTATTAATTCCAAGGCATTACCCTTTTTAAATAAAGATACCTTTAAATTGTACGCTTTGATGGAACATATTAGATTATATATAATATCAATACAAAACCTGTTTAAATCACTAAATCTCTTACAATATATGATGACTTTCCAACCATTTCACAAGAATCCAAATTTGAAAATAGGTAATCAATTGATAGATCTTAAAAAATTTCCACTTATAGTTGATCTAACCATACTTGATTTATATCCTTATCTTGGTATCTCAATACATGACATGTTAAGAGAGAGCCCTGAGCCTCCTAACTCTTATTTAATTATAATGAGACAACTAAAGGATCTTTCCATAAGTTATTTTAGTAATTTCAAAATTAAAGAAGAAGATTTAACTAATTGTTCAAACTTATGGCAAACTCTTATGCAGGACTCTAAATATATAACGGCTTCATATAATTTGGTAAAAGACATGAAATATAAAAACCAAATACTCTTATCAAAATACTGGAAGGATAAAATATTACCGATTGATGATAATAAAATATTGAAAGCAATTAACTTAACCTTAAAATCAGTATCTTTTCAAAAGTTATTATTTACTCAGCTGACGATATTTAACAATGCTTATTACACTCGTCTCAGTCTGCATAAATTCAACTCTAAAAATTCACCTAAATGTCCATATTGTATTGATCAAATGGCTGACCTTTTACACATGTTCTGGAGCTGTAAATGTATATTCAAACTTTGGAATTCTTTAAAAATTCAATTACAAAAAATGGGTTATCAACATTCCACACTTTCTTGGGAGTTTATGATTCTTCATATTCCTCTGAATAACTTAGACAGATCCCAAATGATCATACTTATTAATATTTTCTTGTTAATGAAGCTTTATATAGCTACAAATTGGCTGAATCCATCTCAGACTTCATGGGAAAACTTTAAAAGTGTAGCGATAAAACATATTTTAACACATAAATTACTAATTAAAGTTCATAAGAAAAATATAAATAATACAAAAATATGGGAGCAAATCTTTAATATTGTGTTAGCTTAACGTTCTAATCTAGTTCTCCCCTGGAAGTACATACTTAATATGGAAGTTAATATTGATAAGCCTGTATATTGATACTAGATCTTTTAATACTCTTTTCAGAATTTTATCTCAATGTATAATGATCTTATGTAACTGTTGGAAGAATTCATGTATATAATGTATATATGTTGTAGTATTGTATTAACAATTGGAAAAGAATAAAGATTTATTATTGAAAAAAAAAAGAAAGAAATTGGGTAAACTGATTACATGTGTTACAGATAAGGCATGTCTGCAAAATAACTTCACTAAATTGACCATTGTGGCACAGGAGAATAATATGCTGATAAATATATCAAAAGCTAAGCATATGTGATTTGGGAGACATAAACTGAAAGGTGACTATTTAATACAGCACACAGTGATTAAAGCTGTAGACTCATTTAAGGACCTGGTATATGGGTAGATTCAGTTATGAGTTTTTCTAATCAAATCAACCAATTGGTTAATGATAGTTATAGAACTATAGGTTGTATAAAAAGATTTATAAAGTCAAGCAAATCAAAAATAATGAAGTCATTGTTAGTTACATTAGACCAAAACTTGAGTATGGAATAACAATATGGAAACCTTATAAGAAAACAAGCATGAGTAAACTGGAAAGAGTACAACGGAAATATAGCAAAGGTATCCATGGATGTGAAAATTTAAGTTATTATGGAAGACTAAAATATCTGAACTTGTACAGTGTCTCTGATATCTAAGAGGAGATCTTATTCAGGTATTTAAAGCATTTAGTGACAACTCCCTCTGGAAATGTTTGGGGTTAACAAAAAGTACAAGAGAATCATCAGAAAACCTATGTAGGAGATTCTATAGGACTGAGAAGTGTACTAACTGGTTCTCTGACAGAGTAGCTGATGCATGGAACAGACTACCAAATTACATTAAAGCAAGTGCTAGTTTAGTTATTTTTAAGAACAGCCTGGACACTTATTATGGGAACAAGTGTTTTGGTATATTGGCAAGCTAGAAGGGCATTAATGCCCGTGCTTGAAATATTTGTATGTACAGTATGTATATATGTATTTCCCATTTACTGAATTAAACATTCAACCAAATAAGCGGCGTCCTTACTTCCGCTTGCTTACTTTACTTATCAAGCAGCGCCCAACTGATCATTTTCATTTCCCAACTCATTAAAATGAATATCCAACACAAGAGGGGGAACAAAAGAGGGACAAGCCTGCTCCTCCTCTCTGCCTAATCAAACGTATAAAAAAAACACACAATCCTCAAAATTCAAAAAAAAAAAAAAAAAAAACAATAACAGGGAGGGAGGGCAAGTAGCAAGTTCATGCCAAAATGTGATTCCTTACTCAGTAACACTTGCATAAAACCCATCAAGTTCCTCCCTACACTTACCTCATTTCCTCCCAATCATTCATTCCTCTTTAACACTTTCATCACCCCAACTAACTTTCTTCCCCTACCTTTTTAATTCCTATTACTATTTCTACCTACCCCTCACTAAAGAATGACCCTATTGGATCTTCAGAAAGTGGTATTTTGCTCAGACTCATGGCTATCATAGCTATCACTGAGAAGACCATAAGGGTTGCTAATGTAAGTTAGACAGAATGCAGACAGCATTTGTACCCTATGCTTATAGTATACAGAGTTCAACACATCCATCAGCAGAGTGGTAACAAGACAGACTGATGTTTATATTTAATTATAAATGTCCCTCTCTCACTGAGCTAAGAGACAATTAGATTAGGTTGTGAGGAAGAGAGACTCAAAACAAAAGTGCAGAACAACAAACACACACTTCAGAAAGGACAGTTTGTTTATTCTAATAAAACACATATCCCCAAAAAGTTAATCATCACTGTATAACCCCGATCAATATTTTGTTAGATTGATAATGAGTAGTATTAAGTAAAAGAAGATACACCTTAAATATTGTTCATATGTAAAACATTTTTTGTGATGAGTTTGATCATTGTTTCCTGACAAAACTTAAAAATGTGAATTTACCTAGATGTAATTCTCCTACCAAAAAGGAATTCTAACTATGATGGGTAGTGTGCCTGAAGGTCACAGGAAGATTAAACGGTTATGTTTGCTATGAAATAACATGATGCCTATACTGGGTGGAAAATTACTAAAATTACTGTTTGAAAAAGTTTTCAACTCATTGTTATTTTGAAGGCAATCTGAAAAATTCTAAAGCATGTCTGTTTGGCCACTGTTTAAAAAAATAAAAGATCTTTTTATTTATTTTTTTTAATTAGTTAAAAAAATTTAAAATGTGCTTGCCTAGTAATTGTTTTAAAAACGTTTATAATGTTTTTTACTGCAAAGAAGAAATGTCATTTGAAAACAGTAGCACGATTTTCAAAAGCTGACTGGCTTTAGAAAGTACTAAAATATGTGGTTAGAGTCATTTCTTACAGTTAACTTATTCAAGCCTATAGCACCGTTTTATATACTTCCAGTTAACACCCAAAACTCCTTATAATGGCCATACCTTCTTGGACCTGACTTTTTAACTTAATGTCTTAAAAGCGTATAATAGGTAGACATAGAAAGGGCAAGGATTATTAATAAAATGGGGTCTATACTATAACATCGAAGTCTTAAAACATCGAATGTTATAATATCGACCCCAATTCAGTGAACGCTTGAAATAGTGAAGCTGCAGAACACCGAGTATTTGGTGGGCCGTTTCTGTGGCTTCGCTATTTCCTCAACTGTGGTGCAAAGGTGACGGACCGGGATGAGGTAAGTGTGCAAACGGACCGAGGTAAGGTGAGTGTGTGATAGTTAGGGACCTTAGGGAATAGGGAGTGGGTAAGGTGAGTGTGCGATAGTTAGGGACCTTAGGGTTAGGGAGCGGGTAAGGTGAGTGTGCGATAGTTAGGGACCTTAGGGTTAGGAACAGGTAAGATGAGTGTGAGATAGTTAGGGACTTTAGGGTTAGGGAGCAGATAAGGTAAGTGTGGATTAGTTAGGGACCTTAGGGTTAGGGAGCAGGTAAGATGAGTGTGCGTTAGTTAGGGACCTTAGGGTTAGGGTTGGGTTAAGGTAAGTGGATAGCTAGTAGTGTATGTACAGTTTAGTGTAGGGTTCTGTGAAGTGTGCATGTGTGGATTATGTATTTTGGTGTGCTTGTGCTGTGCGTGTGTATTCTCGGAACAGCTAATTTTTTTCCCTTGGAAAAAAATTCATTGTTCTGAGCAATCGAGTATATCACATTTCAAGATTCCAAGGTCGAGCTTATGGTGATCGACATTTTGGAATTTTGATAATGTGATATACACCCAATAAAATGACACTAAGATTGTTAATCTAGGATTTCCTGCAATGGAAAAGTCTTGATTATATTATACATTTTGAAGTTTTATTTTTCAGAAAATGCTAAGGAATGCAAGGATGTGTGCAGGTATTAAGAGGTGCAACATTCCACACCGCATAGGTGTTAATGAGTTACTGACCCAAAAATCATACTTCAGAGAGGCACAGGTGTTACCAACATTAGACCGTCTTCTTTTGTGGCTGGCATTTAAAAACAGATGCCCTTGGAAGTCCAGTTTTCACAGATTTCAGATGCAGTGGTCATTTAAGCAGATGTGAGCTATTAATTATTCCTGCACTATTTTTATGGAAAGTAAATGCTTAATGGTCATCTGAAATAAACATTAATATTGACTGTGATACTATTTCATATTGACCATTAATCTAGAATTTAGAATCCACTTTTAAAAGGCTTATATTTATTTACCTTTTTCACAGTTTGGCATTTCAATGAAAGAAATTGGTCAGACTACTCTGTTATGTACTTATATAATTAAACCATGCTCTTTCAAAAAAGATATGGACTATATGAATTTTCTGATATTGTATATCCTTAGCAAAAATCCTATCAATTAAATGGCTGACCACTCCTCCATATTTATTATCGATACAGTGATGTGTTGACTGGATCAGTGGTTTACCTTGTCCTGAGGCATACGTATGAGGTGCATTCACAGGAAGAGTTAAGCACTCATGTGCTACATTAACCAGATGGCCATGTATATGAGCCCTAGTTCACTGATTTGGATGTACCTTTGAAAGACTTAACATCGTGTACATACCTTCGGATGACATAGCAGGGTTTATGTATTTTTGTTGATACATATTCACTATATTTTATGAAATCCTTAAATATTCTACTTAAGTACAACATTTTCACAATAACATGCAAGATATAAATGCAAATAAACATATGACCTTAAACTATGATTAAAGTAGATATGAAATAGAATTGAAAAATAGAACAACCCTGTAAAATATATACTTCAGTGTGACAGCTTAAAGTATGTAAAGTTGTATGTTAGTCCATCCAGGAACATCACATCTTACAAATTTCAAGCTGCAAAGTAAAGCTTCATTTTGGGAAGCATATGTTTTTGCATGGAGATTTTCCTCTTGTATTTCCATAGGTGGGAGTTTCAACAATCATACTTCTCATACTAAATACAGTAACTCTGACATTGCAATAGCTTGGAGATATACTGAAAACTTAGTTGACAAGAAAACCAAGTATTGCATTGATAACTAAGGCAATGTCACCTCAGAGTCAATATATTAAATTTAAGAGAAGGACCAGTGTTAGCATTTTGGGAGCAAGTGGCAAGTTGGGGGTGGCATGGATAATTCTAGTCTAAGTATCCTCCTGCCCATTCTACTCCTCCTAAACAACCTTTATTTCATGCTGCAAGGTTTTAGGAGTGGCACATACATACTGACTTGTAATACAGTGCTCTTCCAATATGACAGGTCAGTGCACCACACTATGTTAGACCATCTCATAGACAGACATTGATGGTGACTGCCATTCAGTTGCAATAATGATACATTACAGCAACCCTATCTACATGTTTGGCCATAAGTGAAATGGAGCCCTAAGCAAAGGGTTACATGATGCCCCCTACTACCTACTGTTTCACCTCTCCCATCACACACATCATCCAGTGATCCTTCTCCTTGATTTCCCTATCCCAGTCTCTCCACACCCTGCACATTACTTTTTCTTCCTTTTTCTCACATTTTGACTTACTGTTCAGCTTTTCCATGAAGCCATTCCTTCCTATATACTCTGAAGTACATTTTAATTTTTTTAACAACCTTTTCTTCTATTGATGGTTTGAACAAAATGTATGCTTAGAATCAAGAAAAGAAATTCAGTGTTGCTGGACAAGTTTACTTCACCTTACTTTTCTTTGCATGTTTTCAACACACCTTACCTGGCCAAGACAACGCTCTTTCATTTATTTATATGTGGTTCTCCTTCTTTGCAGTAAGGTTGTGATATTTATTTGTACAATTGACTTGAAGGTCATCCATTACTCATTTTATAAGCATACATTTCTAAACATTGCATCAGTAAATGTTTTTTTTTTCTTACTTTCACTTCAGTTTATAAATAAATATTCCTGTTGGCATCACTTTGTTATAATAGAAACAACTGTGTGTTTTAAGGTGATATGTCACATTACAGTATACAGGGTGGGCATGGATTAGGTTTCCCAATTAAGCAACCTATATACTGTTGAATCCATTTTCCTTTTAATATGAATAGGGAAATCTGAGATATATTAGATTTGTTTGCAAGTTCCCAAGGCTAGCTTGGGTCAATGCTGGTCAGCACAGCTTGTCTACACCTACATGAGGTCTAGTTATGTCAGTCTGTTGACATACATACTCATGTATTACTGCAATTCATAGAGGTAATCATAAGTCAGCCTACTTTGTATCCAAAATGTTTATATGAGCCTGATTTTATATGACTAAGTTTAGTACTGCCACATTTAGTCACAATCATTTAATTTAGGCAGCAAACATTAAGGAAAGGTGCGAAGTTTACTAGGAAAGATAAAAATATCAATAAGGTTGTAACTTATCAGGAAGTAATGCATACTGGATTCGTACAACAGTAATAAGAATGATTGTGTTTTTCATTAACGTAAATATCAGAAGTATTTGACTCATGTTAATAGTGACGACATGAGTGTCATTTCTAAATGGGAATTCATGACAGTAGCTCTGGTAATGTATGGTGAAGTACTACTGACAGCAGTGTGAAAGAAAAATGTTTGCAACGCTTTATATTATTATTTATAAATTATTCTACACAGGATATTAATGCATAATTTGAAATGAGTGACGTCTGGGATACTGCATTTCCATCAATGTTTTGTGTTGTTAGGATAAATGTTACTTTACTGTGGCATTTGTGAGTTTCACTCATGAAAGAAAAATTGTAGCAGTATAAATGCAGAAAAATGGTGGAGGAGGGAGTTCAGTTCTGTTAGCAACAACATAAGATGGCCATGTAACAATAAGCATTTGCTATATTATTATGCATGTGTGGATGATATTGTACAGAATAATACAACACAATTTTAAAACTAAGTGAAACTGGATTTGCAGTTTGTGTATATATGAATATGGATGCTTTATCACCATAGTTTTTGAACTCAGATATTTGATTTACTTGTGATGAAATAGGCATACTTTTATTGTTGTTCTTTGTTTGATGAGTGGATTCAGTTTCAGTATATTACTTTTGTATTTTGTTTTAGGTACATAAATGATTAAGCAGCAGGTACACAGAGAAAAAAATGATAACTTTAGCCATGAGGAGAACCTTAGTCTCATGACAGGTATTAGGTCATATGGCAAATGCCTTTTTGGAACACTGGACCCAAAGAAGCTGAGTGGACAAAGGCCTGAAACCAATTGTTAATGGACATAAATGCTGTTAGTGGAAAGAACCACACATTAAAACAGGGCAAGAAAAAGGCTAATGATATCGTAGGATATACCAAATCAAAGGCAGGGCAGATTGCAGTTCCCTGTAACACTACTGGCGGGACCTCAAACACTTATTCCTCTCATACCTGATGAGGTGTACCTCCTCTCCATTCAGAGGATGACTATAAAACAGATGATGATGGCACAGGCATAATCAGAGGTGATGTACAGTAGATGCTGGCTATTACCCACATCTGCAGCATCAATAGACATCTGCTAAAGAAGGCTGGTTTCACCACTATAGCATATTTACTTAGAGAAATGACTGCTCAAGTGAAGTGATTGCATGTAACACAAGGACAATTACTATTAACAGGTGATTCTTCCACTTTTGCACATAATGACATTGAACAGAGAGTGCATGGTAAGTGTCCTCCACACCTCCTTCCACAGCATCTAGTAGTCATGTTAAGTGTCCTCCACACCTCATTGCACAGCATGTAGTAGTAATGTAAGTGTACCCCACACCTCATTACACAGCATGTAGTAGTAATGGTAAGTGTACCCAACACCTCATTACACAGCATGCAGTAGTAATGATAAGTGTACCCCACAGCTCATTACACCACATGTAGTAGTAATGGTAGGTGTTACCCACACCTCATTACACAGCATGTAGTAGTAATGGTAAGTGTACCCCACACCTCATTACACAGCATGTAGTAGTAATGGTAAGTGTACCCCACACCTCATTACACAGCATGCAGTAGTAATGATAAGTGTACCCCACAGCTCATTACACCACATGTAGTAGTAATGGTAGGTGTTACCCACACCTCATTACACAGCATGTAGTAGTAATGGTAAATGTACCCCACACTGTGAAGTGATTCTGATAACTTGTTTGCAGTTAAATGTTTCTCTAGAGGCTCCTTTATCTGTTTAAAACTTTCATTTAAAGGCTCACTGCTGCTTTTCTGCTGTGAGAAACATTTCTGCAGTTTGTTTCCCACTATCCCTCCCTATTGGTATGCTCGCTCCTACTGTAAATTTGATCTGGGACACTCCTCCCAGTCTAGTGTTATTACCTCATTCTACCCAATACAGGGAGAATATTTGCAAAGGCCAATCCACTTAGATTCTGCTCCTCCTTTCTCTCTTTCCACTAAAAAAAAAAAAAAAAAATTCTAAGCTTGTTTCCTGCCTTTCCTGTGGGTAGTCTAGTCTGGATACAAATTTGCTGTGTCTAGGAATATTTGTGGACTTCTGAGCCCCCAAGCCTTTCTGTGTTGGAGAGAAGCCTTCTAGCTTAATTTTGTTTCTTAGAACTAGCCAGTTTTTTGGTTTCAGCACTCAAGTATGTTTCTTTGAGCTCGGCACTTGTTCAGAACTTATTGTAAGCACTAAATAAGCTACAAATTACTACAGCACTCAACTTTACTCACTTGTCTAGAAGAAAACAGTTTCTAGTACTTAAGAAATAAGCACCTATCCAGGCATGTCTAAGGGTCAGCTCCCAGTGTTTTCTCCTGTCTACCTGATGAATCTGGGCATCTTGGGGCAATGCAGCAATTGCCTCATGTACACATACAACCCTCTCCTCCTACCACCCAACACTACAACCTGTGAGAAATGACTTATATAGCCAAACTGGAAGCAAAGCTCTCTTCACCCAAGACTGGACTAGACAGTCAAGAGGAGAAGGTAAACACTTGCACCACACCACACTCAGCACATAGTCCCTCAAAACCTACACCACCAAAACACACATATAGAAACACAAAACACACACCTACATTCATGGAGGCTCTCAGTAAAAACCTGCCCAAGCAACAGGGACCTCCAAAGCAGAAACTCAAGCAATCTCCACCCTTCAACACAACCCAAATGACACATAGCCCACAAACTCAGTGTGCCACACAACTATAGCCCATAAGGCATAACAACGTACCCAACACTCTAGTCATAGGTGACTCTATAGTCAGGCACACTGATGTTCCACTCACCAAGCTTAACAAGGAGAAAGTTACTGTCAGCTGCCTGTCAGGTGCCAGGATCCACCACATAACGCATGCACTCAAGTCACTCCACAACAAGTACAAATATGACTCTGTTATTGTCCATGTTGGTGTGAATGACCTGAGATGTACCTCCCTGGACTACATGAAAAGGGCCATGGAGAAGCTGTCCGATCTTGTAGCCCAGGCAGGTATGACCCTAGCCCTGAGTAGCATCCTGCTATCACCCAGAATGATACCACAGTACAAGGACAAAATGATTGACTTCAATAATTGGCTAAGCTTCTGGTGCCATTCTATGGGAATCCAGTATCTGTCTGCCTGGGATGACATGATCAACAAACCACGATGCTTTGCCAGAGATGACCTGCACCTGTTGCCCCTGGGATTCCGGATAATGGCTAAGGCTCTAGCCATCCCTGTAGTGCCTATTTTAGGCAAGGTTCAAATGACAAATTCACCACCGTAACAGGTACAAGCAAGAAGAATCTGAGAGTATTGCTACTCAATGCTAGAAGTCTAAACCTCAAAATGCACTCAATCGAGGCACTCCTTAAAATGGAGAACATCAACATCTGTGCAGTGACAGAGACCTGGTTCAAAGCTCCAGGGAGTACCCCTGCATTACCAGGCTATAATTCATACCACACCTTTCGACCACCTAACCTGGACCAAAACACTAAAGGCTGAGGCGTGTCCATATTCATTAAGGATATCCACACCTCCAGGCTAGCTGCTCAGCATAATGCATCCGAGATTACCTAAGTGCAACTAACTTTGCAAGACCGCAGTCCAAACTGAAGCTTGCTACAGATCCCCCACCACACCCCAGGATTTCCACTGCTCATTTCTTGATACACTGGAAAATATTAGGGTACAACCTAACACCCTAATAATGGACAGTTTCAACTATCCCACCATTAACTGGGAAAACTACTCATGTACCAACTCTTGTGCTCAACGTTTTCTGGAATTCATAAATTCCAATGCCTTGGATCAACTTATCCACACCCCCACCAGGGGCAGCAATATCCTAGACCTGGTTATTACCAACATGGGCAATCGGTGCTCCACATCAGAGGTCAATTCCTCATTGGTCAGATCCGACCACAAGCTAATCATCCTAGACATCCACATCCCTCCCCCACAAACCATTAGGGAAACCACCGTAAAAAATTTCTCCAAAGCCAACTTCACGCTTAAGACAGAAGTGGAAAACTTCACGACACCCATGCTGACGGACAATAGAGGTATGACTGCTGAATACTACACAAATGCACTTTATAAGCACTTACATGAGTGCATGGATTGTGCAATCCCTAACAGAACCAAGATGCTATCCTCCAAAAACAGGAAGCCAATCTGGTGGTCCCCTGCCATAAACAAACTCTACAACAGAAGAAAGAAACTGTTGCAAAAAAGAGTAAAATCCCATGATTGGAGAAACTCCTTGGTCAGCCTTAGTAAGAAGCTGAGATCCCTCATAAAATCCCCCAAAGCTAGTTACAAAAACAAAATTGTCACTGACTCTAAAGACAACCACAAAGCATTCTATAGCTATATCAAGAATCTCAATGGTAACACTCAGATCTGCTCTGAGTTACAGCACAATGGCACTAAATATACAGAACCAACTGATATTGCCAACATCCTGGCAGATAGGTTCAGTGCTAACTTTACCCCCTTCTCATCCCCTAAAGGGCCTATCTCTATACTGGAAGAATGCAAAGTTCCTGCAATCATGGCTGCACAGGTAAAAAACACACTCTCCAAAGCCAAGAACACAGCATCCATGGGACCTGACAACATCCCAGGCTGTGTTCTACATGAACTACAGAACGAACTGGCACCCCACCTAAGTACCATGTTCAATCATAGCCTCACCTAAGGCTATGTTCCCACTGAATGGCACACAGTGATGGTTATCCCACTCCACAAAGGGGGAGCCACCATGGACCCCAGAAACTACTGCTCCATTAGCCTGATGAGCCTGGTCTGCAAGGCTATGGAACGTATCATCATGGAACTTATAAACAATGACATTGGTAATCTCCAAACTCAGTACCCCACCCAGTTTGAGTTTGAAAATGGCAGATCATGTCGCCTAAACCTGATAGACTTTTTTGAAGCAATCACCAAAGCCGTAGATGAGGGTAAGGTGGTTCACACAGCCTATTTAGATCTCGCCAAGGCTTTCGACACCATCCCCCACTCTGGAATAATGGATAAACTCACTAAACTAGGTATAAATTCCTATGTTACAAGATGGGTTGCCAACTGGCTCACTGACAGAACCCACACTGTGAAAGTAGCAGACTCCAAATCCAACTTCAGACCAGTGACAAGTGGAGTACCACAGGGTTCAGGCCTGGGTCCTCTCCTATTTGATATCTACTTTTCTGAAGTACAGGCTAAACAGAAGGTCTTTGGCTAACGAAGTTCACAGATGACTGCATGTAGTAGCAATGGTAAGTGTACCCCTCACCTCATTATACAGCATATAATAGTAATGGTAAGTGTACCTCACATCTCATCCACAGCATGTAGTAACAATGGTAAGTGTATCCCACACCTCATTACATAGCACATAGTAGTAATGGTTAGTGTACCCCACACCTCATTACACAACATGTAGTAGTAATGGTAAGTATACCCCACACCTCATTACACAGCATGCAGTAGTAATGGCAAGTGTACCCCACACTTCATTACACAACATGTAGTAGTAAATGGTAAGTGTACCCCACACCTCATTACACAGCATGTAGTAGAAATGTAACGTGTACACCACACCTCATTACACAACATGTAGTAGTAGACTCCAACATCTGAGTAGTAATGTAATAAATCGATTCCTTATTGGGTCAGCAGCAGAAATGAGCAAGTCCACTATACCAGTAAATGTAGAAGATATCAGCAGGTGAATGGTTGATGATGACAGTAATATAGTTATATTTGTTAAACAGTATGAGGAAAATGGCACACAGTCACCAAGTTTATGTCAGGTCACACATCGATAGCATGTTAATAACTCTGCAGGAACAGATACTGGGCCACAGAATCAAGTATATTGTGACATTATACTGCAGGTATACAAGGAGAAAACCCAAGCATTTCATCACCAGTGTCTCCAGACTCACAGGAATACCTTGTAGATGCTAGCAGAAGTTCAGAGGTAACAGTGTCCACTCTGACATCTGTATAAAGGAGTGCAAGCCACAGGCATATGTCAAAGCTACCTCAGGAATCATGTAAAGCATTGGCTGCCCAGTGACAAATATGACATGACAAAGGCTCAGTTCACTACCACAGAGAGTCAGCTAGAAATGGTTAGTCATTCAGGGTGTACATGAGGATTATCAGAAAGCACAAAAATAAATAAATAAATAAACCAACAACAAACAAAGCCAGTATACCACTTTATTCTCCTGGTACCTTGGCCTTTCGCCTTCAAGGGTTCTGTTGAAGGTGAAAGGTCGAGGTACCAGGAGAATAAAGTGTTACACTGGCTTTGTTTGGTGTTTGTACATGAGGATTTCCAGCACTATGTGGACATGGTAGGGATTAGAGATAATGCTATGGTCACACCATCTATGTCAATTCATACACTAGTGAGGATTTACCAGACTCAAATTGGAGTCAATGTTGGAAGGGGAAGAGAATGGGAATCTTTCCTTGGAATTATATCATGTCTCACAAAAAGTGCTTCTCAAAATGGTAAAGGAAATAGTAGAGGTGGGGCAAACAAAACACATTTCATGCAGGACATGTCAGTATTCATACACAAGTAGAGAACCTCTCATTCAAGGTCTCATTCCAAAGGCACAGTGAAATCAATGTCTGTAGGATCACCTGCATCAACCAGGCAATGTTATTACAGCAAGTCACTGTCCAGCTCACATGGCAGCCTCTTGATGAGATCACATGCACTTTAACCTACTCGTTTTGTGGGAGACGTGTATGACAAATTTGACCTTGACCTACTATGGCACAAGCTATACAGTTCAGATACTTGAATAAATTAAATGCAACATTTGACTATCATGCCTTTCAATACACTGATGCTAAAATTTTAACTGCAAAGGCAATGTGTTAGGGAAAATACTGCAGAATACTTCTGTGTACAATATAACCCAGTATTAATTGTATGCAAATTCTTAGGAGAATAATGACAACCATGCAGAATACTATATTCATAAAGTAGCTGAAAGTATTCTAAGAACTAAGCCAACATGGGAATGGAAAAGGAGATTCTGCCAACAGGGATGACTAAAAGTAGAGTACAGAAAATAGGGAAGTGGGGCTGGGATTTACTGGAGAAATCTGGCAAAGGAACCAAGATATTGGGAGCAAATAACTCAAGCAGGAAAGGTAATATAGTGGGATGAGGCCAGGAAAATATTTGGATTGAAGGCTAGAGACTGCCTTCCATACCAGAACTTGATCTCAGAGTACAATCAAAAAGAAAGGGATAGGGGGATTTTAACTGAAATATTTACCTTGGTAGAGTTTTTAGTTGAACTGGAATAGATGCAGCTGTCAGAAATGGATATTTAGTAGGGCATATAAAATATTGCATGATAACTATAGGAATCAATCAGAGGAGGTTAGAAAAGTTTGGGAACAGAGAGACTGGAAAAGCAATTTACATGAAAACAAAGAGAAGACATACGTATGGCTTCCAAGTATGCAACCAAGTGCAGAAGGTTCAGGATTTTTACTTGGAAATATTTGCATAGATATTTTTATATAACAAGCAGTCTTTAAATAATTTTTTCTCATGTAGTTAGCAAATGTTGGTGGTTTAATGGAGAAAAAAGAGGCAACTTTGAACATATGTTTTGGGAGTGTAATGATCTGGCAGATTTTAAAAATTCCCTGCAGGGTACTCTGTCAGAAATATTGGGTGAGCAAATGGCTATAACCAAGGAAGTGATTCCTTTGAGCTGAGATACAAGATCTGAAGGTCCTTAGATATAGTAAGGCCTTATTACATTTAATTTGTTGACTGCCCAAGAAGCTATTACTAGAAAATGGAAATCAAAGTCTACACTGACTGTAATTGAGGTATTGAATATTGTAATATACATAAAAGAACTTGAAGATGGATCTTCGGAAAAGGAAAGGACCAAATGACATAGAAGTAAATGGAAACTGGGAACAATACATGCATAATAATGTTCAGAAGGAGGAGAAGTTAGGTTTAAGGCGAGTTACAAATTCAGCATTTTTTGTAATGTTGGACTGATTATAGTAACAAAGAAAATATATATGATGTATGTTATATTTAAATGGAAAATGTTACAATGTTTTTTCTATTAATGTATGTTTGCCTATGTGTTAAATGATAATTTACTAAAAGTGTTTAACACATACACACACACACACACACACACACACACACACACATATATATATATATATATATATATATATATATATATATATATATATATATATATCTATATCTATGGGTCATTCGAGCAAACGTCCGAAACCCAAACGGCCGGGCATACTTACATGAAAGTGCTTTTCACCGAAAAAGCACTTTTGCATAAGTATGCATGTTGCCGAGGCCGTACTCTGGTGTAGATAAGGGAAAATTCCCTTTTCCCCACTGTAGTGTGGTCTTGGAAGGAGAATATTAAAGTGGGGGTGGTGGGCACAGCCCCCCACATGGGGGGTGCAGGGGGCGAAGCCCCCCTAAAAGGTTAATGTAGTGTTTTTTTTTTTTTAGTAACACACTTTAACGAAAGCGCTTTTTCGATAAAAGCGCTTTCATTAAAGTGTGTTCGGTGGTTATAGATTCGGACATTTGCTCATTTGAGCAAACGTCCTAGATCCATATAAAATATATATATATATATATATATATATATATATATATATATATATATATATATATATATATATATATATATATATATATATATATATATATTTATATATATGAGTCCACTTCTTAAACTTGAAATTCTGAAATCTCAGATTTTAGTATTTTGAGCTGAGAATGTTGAAAGTACAGTTTTTTGAAACTGCACTATGTCGAATCTTTTTTTACCGAATCTATGTTGCTTTTACTATGGTGCGTAATTCAGTGTGCGCTGTCACTTTAAAGGTTGTCTGGTATGGCGGGCGATGTTCATTTCTGTATGGAGATTCAGGTAGGTGTTCAATTTTTAAGGGTTTTAGTGTTAATGTATTTATGTTTAGTTGTTGTGGCGAGTTGTAGAAGTAGGTCAGGGTAGATGGGTGAGAGTATATGTGCATCAGTGCTGAATGTGATGATTTTTGTACGTGTAGTGTGCATTTGTGTGTGTTATTAGTGACATTAAATATGACTTTTTGAAGTGGGAATGTAGGGGAAGTCAGAGAAGGTGTGTGTTCCTTTTTGTTTGGGTTAGTGGACCTCAGAGTTGGCATATAAAAGTAGTGGGGGGTGTGGGGGAAGCAGCAGAAACATATGGTGGTGTTATCAGTTTTACTTTTGTAGTGCTTGTGTTGTTTTGGGGGGAGGGTTATGTATTTTTTTCTTTTTTTAGATTTGATGTTGTGAGTGTTCGTTATTGTGGTGTTTCGTGTTTGTGAAGGTTCGGCATTCTTGGCTCTAAATACTAAAATTCGAGATTTCAGTATTTCGAGTTTAAGAAGTAGATCCATATCTCTCTCTCTCTCTCTATATATATATATATATATATATATATATATATATATATATATACACTCAATGTTAAGAGGCTTTGCATGGACATGTATTTAATTTTAATAATGGTAAGGCTTAAATTTAAAGAAAATAATCTGAATATATAGGTGCAAGACATAACACGCAAATTGCAATGTTTAACCCCATTATGGACCCATCCATTTTCAATAGTTTTAGTCAAGCAATGGTAAAACTGGAAGTTATACAGAAAAATAAAACAAATAATGCACATTATTAAAAGTATAGCACACTCTTGAAAAATAAAGGTAACATAAATGTCCTGCCAACTACACTAATACTGTCACTTTACCCTCAGCACTTGATCATTTCTATATCTGAGGTCACAACCTGGCATGTGTTACACAATGAGTTAATCTGACAGGCAATACCTTAACAGAGAGCAATATATCATTTTTAATGTGTCATACTTAAAGCTGAAGACACATTGTGTAATTAAAAAGCATGTGACATATTTTCTATTCCAGTGTAAGTTATAAGCTCATGAAAAATGCACGTTTAAAGGATGTATTCCATACAATTTGGCAAAATCAAAGCAGTCAGCCACTGAAAAATAACTGTTTAATAAATTTACGATTTTAACAGATTTAGTGTCCACATAAGTAAATACAGTCTCTAAACAAAATTTCTTCTACAAAAAAATTAAAAATAGAAATATCCCTTATACAATTCCTTATGACACCACTAAACTGGTGCCAGTGTGCAGTCAGTTGTAACTTTTATAAACAATGATATGAGCACCTGTTCTTAAATAAAACATTATTTAAAGATAAGAAGGAATGTCTGATAGCAGTGGCAGTAGGCCACGCACCACAGAGCATGGCTCATAGATACCACTGAGTGGATAAGTTAAACTCTATGTGTTTTTTACAAAAAAAGGAAATGCTAACCTGGATGTCATGGTCCATAATTCTGGACCAGGCACTGCCACTGCATCTGTGCAGCTAAATGTCATGCACATGCCTCCCACATGCGGTCCTTTATTACTACTGTCGATTGGTCATCATTTGTGATAGTTGGACTGGAACTTGAAGCTGTAGTGACAACATGGGTCACATTACCACCAGAATGGTGCGTGATCGTGTTATGCAGAATAGAACAATCAGTAAATATCCTGCATGCAGTAGCTAGGTCATACTGAAGGGCACACCCAGACTCATCCAGGCACATGAAAAAAATCTTCAGGAGGCCAAAGACCACTCACTGACAACATGCGTCTGGAACTTGGCTGCATTGTTTTTCTCTTCTGCATTTCCACCTGGATTTCACACTGGTGTCATGAACCATGGCTGCCATGGATATCCAGCATCAAATGAAAGACAAAAAAATGGAAGAGAGAGAGAGAGTGAGAAAGAGTTTGTGAAAGGGGGAGTTGGGAGACAAAACAATGAGAAGGGGGTTTAATATTCAGCAATACATTTTAGTATGCATAACTATTTAAATACAATAGAAAAAAGAAAAAATATACATTTTTCCACATACCAACATGACAACCACTGGACATTCTACCATGTAGGAAGAGGTGGTAGAGTATGCTTATGTGCCAGATATGGGGATCATGTGCACTGTCAGGATGCTGGGCAGAAATGCTGGTGATGCTCCCCTATTCATCAAACACTATATGGCAATTTATGGAATGGTATTCCTTTATATTGTGGTACCACTCATGTTATGGACAAGAAGGGGCCTAATTGCAACATTGGTGCAATCTATTTCACTGAGTACCTCAAGGAAATGCATCCCCCTATAAAAGGCCAGCATAATCCTGGATCGGTGCTAATGTGACACTGTGAAAGAGATATACTGATCCACACATGCCACAAGTACATCCAAGAACTGCTGCAATTTCTTAACATAGTAGCCTGCAAGATCCCCAGTGTGTCTCCAGTCTGTCTCTGGAAGGTCCTTATGGAAAGTAAAGTGAGGGCTATACACATACCTCCCAACCATCCTGAATTACTCGGTTTTTACCAAGTCTTGAGGTCCAAATAATGGGGTGCCAGGATTCCCAAATGACACCCCTTCATTTCCGATTTTTTTTTCTTTTTTTTAATTATGTTTTTCCCTTTTGAGCTGACATCATCACGTGTGTGATGACGTCAGTTACATCGGGGCTACCAGCGTGCTGGAATTGAGCTTAAGGGCTCACTTTTCCAGCTACCGAGGGCTGCTGTTCAAATTAACTGCGAGTGGGAACTCTGGCTGTGGCTCGGCGAGTGGGAAGGGAACTCATTATCTTCTTCTGGCTGAATGATCCAGGAAAGTTTGTGAGCAGCAGGAAGTGGTCCTAGGTACCTCTGCATATGGGCTTCACCCAGTAATAACTAACCAGTAAGTGAAGTACATTAAATAAACAACCAAAGAAAGTTCAATATCGCATACATATATTTCTGCTGTGCATGCCACTTAATTTTAATTTAATTTACTTTAAATAATCCAGCTACTCTTTCTGTAACTGTGAAAAGCTCCTTTGAAATGTGTATGGTACAGCTAATACCTAATGCACGGGGTTCTAGGACACTTAGTGCTAGTCTCCTTACCTCACAGCACCTCTGGCTGATGTAATAATATATGTACTGTACTTAATGTTTCCTGAAACCACCATGCCAAAAACTTAAAGTAGTTGTAGCACTATGAGGAAAAATTAAAACTATGCTGACTGTGTAGAACTGCTACTGTTGCTTTAAAACATAATTATAGGGAAGGCTATTGCTTTGGGTACCAGCATAAATAAGGCTGCAATCCCACTTATTTAATTATTTGTATTTGTGTACAGTAGAATAGTTTGCATTGTACTTCATTTTGATGAAAGATGTATGCATGCAGCCCACCTGAATATTACCTGCCAAATACTCACAGTGCTTGCTTTTTACTTTTCAGATGAGCAGATGTAACTCTCAAATACTAATCAGCTTTTTTTTTTTTTTACTAGGGAAACAATGATGGAGTAGGAGTAGTTGTATCTATTTATGACAATTAAATTACTTTAAAACATTGATTATAACTAATATATCCACAGTGGCAATACTACAGTGTCTTATTCTAAAACAACAACCACTTTTTAAAATCTGGAGTGAATAAATGATGTCTATTATTTTGGGAAGAGGTCCCTTCTATTAGCCATAGTCTTGTAAGTAACGTATCCACCCATTCTCTGAACAATCCTCACTTAAACAACCACTTTGGTTTATTTCAGTCATTCAAAATTTTAATGACATAGCTCTACATAATTTCAAACAATATTTATTATCAAACATCAATTTCTCAGATTTTCAGTATTTTAAAAATGGTTTATAGTTAGCAAGTCATTCAGCTCAGACCATTTTAATATTGTAATTTAAAAATTCAAAGAGCCTCCCTTGTCTCCAATTATTTTAGCTCTGTTTGTTTTCTTATTTTTCTATTATATTATATGTGTAGGAATTCTAAAAGACTGTTGGAAGCAATCTGGAAAAAAACTGTCTACAGACTTGTCCATTCTCTTGTTTATGATGCACTTTATTTTTCCTTACATTCTAGATTTTTAACACCACATGCTAACTTAAGTGTTTATCCCATGCACCAACCCATACCGAATTACTCGTTTTTTTACCGAGTTTGGGGTCCAAATAATCGGGTGCCACAATTCCCAAGTGGCACCCCCTCATTTCCAAAGTGGTCCTGGGTACTGCTCTGGCAAAGTAGAAAACCCTTTTTTTATTCTGATTACAAGCAAGATGTGTGCGTGTGTGTGTGTGTGTGTGTGTGTGTGTGTGTGTGTGTGTGTGTAAATGCCCCCAATTTAATACACCTGGTGGCTACAAGTACGCAGGCTTAAAGCCTGTACCTTGGGTACAAGGTAAAAGGAGCTTAAAGTCCCTAGCCACCACCACTTGTGAATTTATGCTTCATATGTTTGATCTGTTCCTCATAAAATCTGTAGTTTTCAGGATTTTTGTGGCAAATCACTGAAGGATTGAATTCACTAAATAATGCCAGGCATTTTAATTTCAGACTTCATATTCTTCAGAAAATAAATGGCAACACTAAACCTTTTGTTCTGGCAATTTTCTAAGTTTATAAGATCAGTATTTAAAATATGTCCCTGTTTTGGGGTGGTATTCCCCATTATTGGTTTTGTCCAGGTTTTTTGTGCTAAGTGGTTGAGAGCAATGGTGAAAAGTGAGAAATGAATTCACTAAATGATAGCCATTTAAGTTTCAGTCTTCCTGTCTTTCAGGAAACTGCTGATTTGGAATAGTGGTGTGTTGCTCTGACTATAGTGCTCAGGTTCCTGGGTTCAAGCCTTGGCAGTGAAATGCATGGTGGTAGCAACAGTTTATTCTAGCAACTTTCCAAAACTATACAAGCAGTGTTTAAAATGTATCCATGATTTTTGGCCTTTTGCCTCTCCCCCAAAAACTGAAATTGAAAATAAGTGCGAAAAGTTGTGCAAGATGCCTATGGCTTACACTACTGTCATTCTATATATATATATATATATATATATATATATATATATATATATATATATATATATATATATATATATATATATATATTGTGTGGGTGTGGAAGTAGACTTTTATGATGGAAATGTTCTGAATTGAGCAGTTTTGTCATTATTGGTTCATGCATTTTGTTTCATTACCTACTGGAAAAATGTTCAAACAATAAATTTAAAATGCCCTCTGTCTAATAAGTGTGCTGTCTTATACAAGGAATATAATTTAATAAAGTCAGGAAGGTACGTCAAAGAACACATGTATGTTTCTTGCTTTGTGTGCAAGGGTCCAATGATTTGAAAACAGCCCAAAGGTAATCTTTATCCACCACTTGCCAGATGCATTTTCTTTGGATGTGATGTGGGTTTTAATGCTGTTTCAATGAATGTGAGTTTCAAGGGCAGAGACGTTTTAATGCCAAGTCTATTTTCATTGTAAGACAGTATTGCTTTGTTTGCAGATATCTATCAGTGTTTGTGCATTGTGCTGTAAAATGTAAAAATAAAATCCAAATAATCATAGAAGTAAACCAGTATGCACACATTAGTGTTTATGGTAAATAGGGTGAAATAGCCAGGTAAGGGGACATTGGAATGACTGTAGGGGGGACTCTGGTATCATATTTTGGTTGTCTGTTCTTCAATTTGTGTTTGAAAGTTAGCACAATTCCATTGGAGTGGGTGGGGTTATATAATTATGTATGCAAATTTTATGTTAATCATCATACAGATTTGTACCTATTTTTCATGGGCCTTGTCCAGATTTTTAATGTTTCCAGTTGAGAGGTATGGCTATACATACCTTAGTATCCACAGTAACAAGAAGTCCACACATTCCTCCAGTATCTCTGCAGAAATCATATATACTCACTAAGACACTTATAATATTCCTGTTCACTCTGAACCTATCTAGTATAACCTGACTGTCAAATTATACTCTGCTTATTTCTCCACCTTCTCGGCTAATGAGTGCTGCTGGGTGCAAGTGGCTTTGGCTCAGCCAAGACAAGCAGCTCTCAAAGGGAAGTAACAAGACTACCAGCAAGTGACAATATCTTCACAGACTGCAAAGCAGTTAGCGTAGGTAAGACTTCTCTTATAAAATGTATTTTTGGACAGTAGAGAAAAGCAGGAACTATGAATTGCAAATAGGCAAGAGAATGCTTCATTAGGATAACCTGATTTATATCATTCCTCATTTACATCTCATTATAACTTTGCTTAGGCTTATTCATTGCCACCATGCACTAGTGTAAGTGGTCTTTATAAATCTCCATTTTGCAGTGCTTTTTCACAGACAGCATGGATATTCCTAACACATTTGCATAATTACTGTGAACACCACTCAAAATCTCCAGTTAAGTATGACTGGTAATAATGAATGCAAGTAATTTAAGATGCAGTAAATGATAATTTTAGTAATTGCCAAACTGCAAAAGTAACTTGTAATTATTGTATTATATAGAATGTCTTCTTGTAATTAACTAAGGATTACTAAAATAGTATGCATTACTAAAACAAGGAAAAACAGATATATCAGAGTAAGAAAATTGTTATATAAATCTGATGGATTTTACATCCAAAGTATTTTGCAGCTGCCCAGAATTAATTGGTAAAGAAATTCAATATTATTACATAAATATAAAGAAGTAAGCAAACAAATAACACATAATAAAAGAAAAAGAAAAAAAAATGAACGGTTTAAAAAAGTGTTCTAGTGTAAGAATGCGAAAAACTACAAAGCAGCTGTTTGCCTTTATTAGGTAAATTAACTGTTAAACTAATAGAAAATACAATGGT